>NW_018127946.1:1960204-1981643 GCF_001952655.1 Monopterus albus | reverse complement strand
ATGCACAATACATTTATTGCACCAGATACCATTAAAAGCAAATCTTCATCTGCAGTTCCTGGGTGATGCACATTTATAAACACAACCTGCTAGTGAAGCATTACTAAAACATTAAAACAGCTTTTTGCTTGTTCCTTCAGGTTGTCTGTGATCGATGAGTCGTCTTTCCTGTCTCACTCTGACATCAGCTACGATCGGACTGATGATGACGTGGTAAAAACCTTTACCTGTCAGTTTGATAAACATCTATTTATCAAACTGACACACAACAGGATGGACTACTTTCACTGACCACGCTAATTTTAAATGTTCACAGTCAGTTTCCATAAATTTGGTTTATAGGTTTTTACTTTTTTCTCTCTCTGTCAGTTGTTGATTTTGTTTAATTTTTAATAAAAACAACTTGAAAACAATTGAAGCCAGATGCAGATGGCAAGAACGGTTTATTTATATACTACACGACCTTTTTAACAGGAGAATTCAAAGTGCTTCATATAAGACATAAAATAACTTTAACACTAGTCTTTTGTGTGTTATTTCCTTAAGACTGTCTTGTTGGTCAACTCTGCCTAAAAAGTAAAGAAATTAAGTAAAACCTGACAGTATATCAAGTTTTTGTCATAGCAAATTGTGGCAAACATTACACACCCTGCTGTCTGTTAGAAAAAGTGGGCTGATGTGATATGTATTTGTTTTCCTGGTGTTTTAGGATCTGGACACAACGATACTTAAACCTCTGCGATCTCGAGCTCGAGAGAGGAGGGTAAACATCTCCTACATTTACATATTTCTCAGTGTGTAAGAACTTTACTGTGTTGCATTACAAACACACATTATTCCAGGTTTGTGCCTGTAATGACATTCAACCACAAGATCAGGCCTTGATCTATCCACCTTCAACAACCATAAATTAGTTTCAATATGAATACTTCCAGGCAGTCCTGGGAGATATTCCAGAGGTAAATTCCTTTAATTGCAGCCACGTTTCCCTCATTTCTTTCCTAGTGTTTCTGCCCATGTAAGATGATAACTTGCCTCTGTCCAGCACAGCCTTTCCTCAGTCACACTGTCGAGATAACAATCTGTCCTTATGTTCAAACATCCCACATTGTGGATTGACCCTCAGTTCAGAGTAAAATTCTACAGTCTTCCCTGTCTGTACTGTTCACAATGATTTTGGACAGTGACAAGTCAAGTGGTCAATCAGTTACACTGACTGTAGCGAACAGTTTCCATAGCCTACCTTCATCGCTGTAGGCCCAAACTAAAAATAAGTTTGCGTGGCGCTTTAGACACATAAGACACTAAAGAATTTATTATTGCTTTTCCTTGTATGACTGCCCTTTTGTGAAACAATGTGTGTAAAGTAACAGCTGACTTTTGCATGTGCTATATAAGTAACCTTGCGTTCTGTTGGCTGTGTGCAGCGCTCGTCGATGGCCCTGGCTGTCTGTGCACCAGCTCTGAAACGAGGGAGACATAGTAACCTGTCTGCAGAGCTGCTGGAGAGAAAGTCTGTGGAGAAGGTGAACACATCAATAAGATTACTATCAGTCATTTTGTTTAGATTTATAAACCCATGTTTTCAGATGTTAATGAGCATAATGTGAGATTTTGATCTACTGTTGATCTTTTGAGAAATGCTGTGGCTGAAAGGAGGCATTTTAAAATGCAGGTTGTTATTGTAAATCTACATTAGCAGCTAAAAATATAGACTTAAATTTAATGTAACCAAGTGTATAATTTTCATCTTAACCAACCTTTTTTGAATCGTGTTTTTGTCCCCAAAAGACACGTCTGGTGTAAACAGTTTCCTCTGGCTACAGACTCTCTCCCACCTTATTGTCAGTGGTGGGGAAAAATAATCCGATTATTTACTCAAGTCAAATTAGTCATGTTCCAATGTAAATCTAAGTAAATGTATCAAAAGTAAAAGTACAAAAAATGGTATTAGGATTTTTGTATTAATCATTTATCAATAAGTTGCATTTTACTGCAGCAGCAAATTTGAACTGCTTCATATAGTGTTGGTTAATTTAGCAGTATGTTAGAAACTGATCACATGTTTATGTAGATTTTGAATGTGTACAGAAAGAAGTAAATACAGATATCAGATAAATGTAGTTCAGTAAAGGTTATGTTTTCCTTTTGAAATGTAGAATTATGAAGTGACTAATGTACTTATTTACCTGTACTTTCCACCACTGAGGTCACCTCTTCCACCTCATTTGTATTTACTGTTTATTTAATGAATGAATGAATGAATGAATGAAAATGAGAAGTCGCTTCTTTCCGCTTCAGAATGTCTCCGTCATGAAATGGTTTGTATGAATCAGTTAATCAAGAAACTAACTGGAAGATGAATTGAAAATAATTATTAGTTGCAGCATTGGTCTGTGTCCCAGAAAACTGAAGCATTAACTGTTTAGAACAGTTGATCAGTGATGGGTGGGAAGCCTCATCATTCTGTGTTTTTTATTTTATTTTAAGAACTTGAAGCAGTAGAAGTCTAAAGTTGAGGTTGTGTTTGACTCAGGAGGCTGAGACGATTGTAAAGACGTCACTGGTGACTCCTGTGCCCGGAGGTCAAATCCACGTGGTGGTGGGACTTGCACATGACACCCCTGAAAAATCAGTTCAGACCCTCATCCATGAATGTGCTGTTTCAGTGGGGGAAACAGGAGGAGGTGAGGTTATAAACATTATATTTGGGGGGGCTTTATATATTGTAGATTTGATAAGGGAACAATTAATTGACTTGACATTTTAGCATAAGTCTGCAGTATAACAAATATGAAAAAACTGAAGGGGTCTGAATATTTTCTGACCTAACTGTATAGTCGTGCTATGGAGCAGTGTTTCTATGGACTATGTTATTTATTTATTTAATGGGTCCCCATTTTGTTTGTGTCGTGCACAAGGACACACATACGCAAATGTGTGCATCCATGCACCTGGGAGAAGTGATAAACGTTCTGCAAGGTGACAGAAATGCAGCATAAATGCAGGAAAGAAGCCTGTAGCTTGTAAACATATGTAAACAGCTTATTTCAAACGAACAAACAAAAAATCAGTTTTAAAAGTGTTTTATATGAAAGGAGATACATTTATTATGTTTACATAGTATGCGCTGTGAAAAACCAAATGTAAATATAGCTTTACTTCACAGGGCACCTTTTAATTTTAGTAGACTTATGCTCTACATAAGATGACAACATGCTGCTGTTGATTAGCTGCGTTACATTTGGCTGTGCCTGCATGCCACTTGTTACGTAGCAGCAAGGGCGAGGAGCCCTCTTACAGTTTTTCTCAGCCGCTTTTACATTTCTTGATTCATCCTTGATGTTTGCACAAGAGTAAGAGCATTTCTTGAAACTGTTCATGCAAACTGCACCACACAATGGGCTACCTGCAAAAGAGCATCACTTGACCAAAAGACTTATTTTATCTCTCAAAAGTAAATATGTCAGAACATCTCAGTGCTAGCAGAATGACAAGTTCATTGGGAACATGCTTTCTGTATGTCCTTGGCCTTTTCTCCATCTCCCTCTGTTTTGCCTCCCTACCTTTCCACCACACAAGCCTATTCTTCTTCTTCTCTGGCAGCTGGCACTGTTCATTTCCTTGTTCTTTCATTAACGCTGTACTGTGCTCTGTCTTTATATGCTTGCCAGTTGAAGATTCATGAGATGCGCCTCAGCTATTTCACAGTAGAGAACTTGTTAATCATTGGTTGATCTAACACTTCACAAATTCTCTTTCAGTAGTGAAAGTCAAGATTCACCTGAGAGTAACTCAACAATTCAGATACATTTGCAAAAAAAGTCTAACAGAGCTGTACAGAAATATACCTGACACATACTAAAGACAACTACTGTAATGACATCTACAATAATTAATGACAAGTTCTTCTGCGAGGTCAGACTGTTCAGCAAAGAACACTAATACATTTTGGTCAACATGACATAAGAAATTGATAATGTAGAAAACAACTTGACAGTTATGCACAATCATTTGCAGTTTGTTAAAAACCATTAGCAATTGCATAAATGTAGTTCAGTAAAGGTTATGTTTTCCTTTTGAAATGTAGAATTATGAAGTGACTAATGTACTTATTTACCTGTACTTTCCACCACTGAGGTCACCTCGTTTGTCTCATTTGTATTTACTGTTTATTTAATGAATGAATGAATGAATGAATGAAAATGAGAAGTCGCTTCTTTCCGCTTCAGAATGTCTCCGTCATGAAATGGTTTGTATGAATCAGTTAATCAAGAAACTAACTGGAAGATGAATTGAAAATAATTATTAGTTGCAGCATTGGTCTGTGTCCCAGAAAACTGAAGCATTAACTGTTTAGAACAGTTGATCAGTGATGGGTGGGAAGCCTCATCATTCTGTGTTTTTTATTTTATTTTAAGAACTTGAAGCAGTAGAAGTCTAAAGTTGAGGTTGTGTTTGACTCAGGAGGCTGAGACGATTGTAAAGACGTCACTGGTGACTCCTGTGCCCGGAGGTCAAATCCACGTGGTGGTGGGACTTGCACATGACACCCCTGAAAAATCAGTTCAGACCCTCATCCATGAATGTGCTGTTTCAGTGGGGGAAACAGGAGGAGGTGAGGTTATAAACATTATATTTGGGGGGGCTTTATATATTGTAGATTTGATAAGGGAACAATTAATTGACTTGACATTTTAGCATAAGTCTGCAGTATAACAAATATGAAAAAACTGAAGGGGTCTGAATATTTTCTGACCTAACTGTATAGTCGTGCTATGGAGCAGTGTTTCTATGGACTATGTTATTTATTTATTTAATGGGTCCCCATTTTGTTTGTGTCGTGCACAAGGACACACATACGCAAATGTGTGCATCCATGCACCTGGGAGAAGTGATAAACGTTCTGCAAGGTGACAGAAATGCAGCATAAATGCAGGAAAGAAGCCTGTAGCTTGTAAACATATGTAAACAGCTTATTTCAAACGAACAAACAAAAAATCAGTTTTAAAAGTGTTTTATATGAAAGGAGATACATTTATTATGTTTACATAGTATGCGCTGTGAAAAACCAAATGTAAATATAGCTTTACTTCACAGGGCACCTTTTAATTTTAGTAGACTTATGCTCTACATAAGATGACAACATGCTGCTGTTGATTAGCTGCGTTACATTTGGCTGTGCCTGCATGCCACTTGTTACGTAGCAGCAAGGGCGAGGAGCCCTCTTACAGTTTTTCTCAGCCGCTTTTACATTTCTTGATTCATCCTTGATGTTTGCACAAGAGTAAGAGCATTTCTTGAAACTGTTCATGCAAACTGCACCACACAATGGGCTACCTGCAAAAGAGCATCACTTGACCAAAAGACTTATTTTATCTCTCAAAAGTAAATATGTCAGAACATCTCAGTGCTAGCAGAATGACAAGTTCATTGGGAACATGCTTTCTGTATGTCCTTGGCCTTTTCTCCCTCTCCCTCTGTTTTGCCTCCCTACCTTTCCACCACACAAGCCTATTCTTCTTCTTCTCTGGCAGCTGGCACTGTTAATTTCCTTGTTCTTTCATTAACGCTGTACTGTGCTCTGTCTTTATATGCTTGCCAGTTGAAGATTCATGAGATGCGCCTCAGCTATTTCACAGTAGAGAACTTGTTAATCATTGGTTGATCTAACACTTCACAAATTCTCTTTCAGTAGTGAAAGTCAAGATTCACCTGAGAGTAACTCAACAATTCAGATACATTTGCAAAAAAAGTCTAACAGAGCTGTACAGAAATATACCTGACACATACTAAAGACAACTACTGTAATGACATCTACAATAATTAATGACAAGTTCTTCTGCGAGGTCAGACTGTTCAGCAAAGAACACTAATACATTTTGGTCAACATGACATAAGAAATTGATAATGTAGAAAACAACTTGACAGTTATGCACAATCATTTGCAGTTTATTAAAAACCATTAGCAATTGCTTATGATGTGCACAAGTGACTGGATGATGTGGAGGTTGAACAAGCTCTTTTGAAAATTTCATTTTTGATCCAAGAAATATACGAAAGCAACTGAGACAAGCTGTAAAGGGAGTGTAGATGGCACATGAAGCTGCCATGTGATGCTGATCTTCATCTGCTGATAACAGTGGATAGTAACTTGAGAAAAGATCTTGTCATATTGAGCAGCATGATGTCTCTACTTTTGAGTGACAATAAGGGAAGAGGCTACGTTACATATCATGGACTGAATACTGCCTCAGATACCAAGACACTATCATAATAATTTCATTCAAACATGTTAACTGTTAAGCTTGGTGTAATATTTCCAGTTGGTATTTATTTGCCTTATCTGTAGAGTATCTGATTTCCAGAAGTCTCTACTGTGGGAGAATGTGGTGCCCACATTTTCTAATCGGTGTTGCAAAACTAACATTGTGTTAATTGTAGGGTGAAGACTATGGTTCTCTGTTGGACTCCGCATGCTATTTTGTTGACTTGTCACATTTCGCTGTGACTGCAGGTCGGCACAAGCAGAATTCAAATAGAATGGAGACCACACCCGTCCAGCATAAACTGCCACCATGTTTGAGTTTTGGTGCACACCCACCATAAGCCAGGGGTGTAAACATAGACACCCAGATATTCATATAAATCACAGACACCCCCAGATCTTGTCTGATCTGAAATGTAATAAAAAATTCTTCAGAATGTTCTTTAGTCTTTTTTTTATTTATTTATAAACCAGTTTAAAAAATTGATACCACACACCAAAATGTGCCAGACAGGTTGACCTGGAGCACAGACTGTTGTTAATAGAGGTGGACAGTTGAGTTAATGTCACTTCTAGTCTCTTGGAGAAGGCTGCTGTTACTGTGAATATCTGTTGGAGGTGGAAAACCAGTGGTATTATGTTTTTGTGACAGTCTCTAAAAACTATGACAGTGTTACTGTTCCTCAGACCAAACGTCAGTGTGGGCTCCCTGTGATGAGACCAATGAAGTCGAGATGGAGAATGGTAGTGCAGTCACTGCTGCTTCCACCTGCAGAGCTGAGAAAACCCTGAAACATGTTTTTGTTTCTAAAACGGTACGAAGTCACAGATACACTGGCTTGCATTAAGATCAGCATCTGCTCTGTCAGGGTAACTTACTGATCTTTCTCCAGGTGATTTGGACAGAGATGTGCTCACTCTGTGGTAAGAGAGTCCGCTTTGGGAAGATGGTGGCGAAGTGTAG
Organism: Monopterus albus; assembly: GCF_001952655.1. Lineage (NCBI taxonomy): Eukaryota > Metazoa > Chordata > Actinopteri > Synbranchiformes > Synbranchidae > Monopterus > Monopterus albus. The sequence continues at coordinate 1,974,411 of NW_018127946.1, read as the reverse complement.
AAACTGTCGTGTGGTCGTTCATCAAGAATGCCAGCAGAAACTTACAGATGGCTGCTCGCCCACCATTACCACAACAGGAGCTACAACTCAGATGGTACCTCATTTATATTTGTGTTTCTAGTACGTTGTGACAACTGAAGAGTTTATCCTCATTCAGACAAGATTAACATTGCAGGCATAGGTGGGGAATGAACTCTCTGCTGTGACTTGTACACAGGATATCATTATCTCTTGTCCATCAAGAATAAACCTCCATAAGAACAAGGACTGCTTTGTTTCAGTTGTAAGTAACATCCTAGTGTACAACAATGATGTGGGGTTCCCCAAGGCTCCATCCACGGGACTCTTCTGTTTAAGTTTTACATGCTACCACTAGCTCAGATTATATATTGCTTATTATCCCCAAAGACCAGACCTCATAGATGGTCTGGGGAAACTAGCTGGATGATGTCATATGTTCCTTTTTTAAATGAAAAAGTTGTTCTTCCTCTCCAGGACTCATTGGAGGACTTTGCTCCAGTGACTCACCCAAGAGTGCCTCAGCTGATCGTGGAGTGTGTCACTGAGATCGAGAGGAGGGGGTTGGAGGAGGTAAGCTTCTCCATACAGGCTTTAAGGCTGTTTTCAGATCTACTGCATGTTGTTCAGTTTAGTTAAGTCAGAAAACCCAGCAAGTTTAGCAGCTCAACTCAAACCAGAGAGAGCCTTTTGACAGGTTTTAAAAACAACCTAAGGTTGGATTTATACATCTGGGTGTTAAGAGTTAATGTTGTACCTACAGCAACTACATGTGTAGGCCTTAAAAACTTAACTCCAGGTTGGCGCAACAGAGATACCACAAGAATATTGCAATGGCTGTGATTGGCTGCTTGTATTTTCCCCTCATATTTCTTCTGCCAGTGAGTTTGTGGGAAGTTCGGACAAGAAGAAGTTTATTAGACTGTCATGATGTTTTTGCTAACAAATATCTAACTAAGTGGTTACACTGCAAACCCTGTGCTCATTGTGATCTATATGAACAAACTATAAATCAAACCTCCATCTAGATACCTACAGTCTGGGTGGACTCCTAACCTGCTGTGTGTGTCTGTCTGTTTGCAGAGAGGACTCTACAGAGTTCCTGGAGGAGAGCGTCTGGTGAGGGAGCTCAGGGATGAGTTCATGCAGGGGAAAACGCCACTTATGCTCAGTAAAGTAAATGACATCCATGTGGTGTGTGGCCTTTTGAAAGACTTTCTGAGGAAACTGAAGGAGCCTCTGCTCACCTTCAAACTGCACAGGACCTTCATGGAGGCTTCAGGTACAAAAACTGAGCACTGACCCTACTCACAGAGTTACCATCTGAAAACCTCACAGCACCAATTAAAACGTCACCTGATTAGGCAGGAAAATGCTAGTTTTTATTTTTACAGAACAAAATCAATAACCTGGATATCAACATACCAGAAAATCAATAACCTATGTACTATATTATCACCAGACCATGCACAAGACCATCAATAAGCGACAGCGGATATTATTTTTTCTTATCATTAGTAACTTGGATTTCCAGGGGACTGTGTAAAGGAAAATGATTTGGGGGGGAAAATAAGGGAAGTGCTTTTGAACAAAAAGTCTAATCCTGAACAAAATAACTACAAATTCTATAAACTAGACATTTAACGATACAGCCTCTTGCTCTGCATAGTTACAGCTGAGGTCACCTCTTAACTGCCACACTGTCTTTGTTCAGAGCTGCCTGATGAAGACAACAGCTGTGCCGTCATGTATCAGGCTGTAGCAGAGCTGCCGAAGGCCAACAGAGACACACTGGCGTTCCTCATGCTTCACTTGCAAAAGTGAGACCTTTCAGCTCTTCTCTGAAGTCTTCTTATTGAAAGAAACAAATTATCAGCTCAGCAGCTGTGGTGACCACCTGAGGAGCTGGATTTTATTTTCATGTATTAAATGTCAGCGGGTTAAAATGTGTCTGAGGGCCTGCTAGTTTTTGCTATGTTTTACAGAGTGCTGTCAGTGGTTTCACTTGAACAGTTGGCATGCTGCTCCTGTTCTAGTTTGCCTCGTGAACACCCCCCACCCCTGTCATGTACTGTACTGATTTTCTGTATATTTTGTCAGGGTGATGAAGAGGCCCCAGTGCCAGATGGACCGGAATAATTTGGCCCGGGTGTTTGGGCCAACTATAGTGGGGCATGAGATGTCTGAACCATCTCCATCAACCATCCTGAGAGACATAAACACTCAGCCAAAGGTCAGCTTCATTATAAACACCCAGTCCAGGAGTGAGTGGGTAGCTGGAAATAGTTGAACATCAGCATTGTGAGGCAATCTTTACATGTTCCTTTGAGCTGTCTATGAAAGTAACACAACATGGGTGTTAACCCTGAACACTGTATTTGAATTACTCATCTGTACTTCCAGTGTTTCCTCAAGTGTGCTGCTTTTGTCTCAGGTGATTTGTCGCCTGTTGTCCCTCCCTGAAGACTATTGGAAATGTATCCTTGACATCCCGACCGATCAGACATCATCCTCCAAAGCCAACAGCCAGAACCCTGGACGTGGTGAGGTTACAGATGTTAAACGGTGTCTTCAGAAAAAATTGACCCTTTTTCCACACTTTGTTTGTAGATTTAATTTGGAGTGGATAACATTGCTATTTTGTCTATCAAGCTACACTCAATAATGCATCCTCTTATCTTGTTTTTATGGCTGACAATCTTGTTTCCAGGTCGGTTGTTTAGGCCACTGACTTCTCCAGAGATGAAGAGTCACCGCGCCACTCCCAGCAGCAGCTCTCTGAGAGGCAGAATCAGGAACCTGGAGAATACTGTCACCAACACGTAAGAGAACAGCAAACTAGGTCCAACGCTCAGACCAGTAACCAGATCTCATTACATTTAATAAAGGCTTGCAGTCGACAAACCTGTGGTCCGTTCAGCGATGAAACGTTTTCAGTGTCCAACCACAAACACCTCTGTCAGTCTGACCAACAACCAATCAGCCTGTCAGCAGACCAGAGCTGAAATGAATTGGTCATTATAGTTATCTTCAAAGTAAAGAGTTCAAAATCCAGAGTCCGTCATTCAATTTTGGCAGTTTTATATCATTGTAAAGTATCTGTAATGGATAGATACAGTAACAGATACTACTGTTACTGGTATTTTAATGAGTAAATGCACCCTAAATTATTTTTTGTTCAGTTCCTCCTCTGGCCCCTGACTGTGACAACATAGGCAAGACTCTGAGGTCTCTTTTTTATTCAGCTTCTCACCACCCCCCATGAGCTGCACGAAGCACATTAACATTAGTGAATCTGACTGTGACTGAGATTTATTCCTCAGCAGAGGCAGTGAACACATCACACAGACCTGCTGATACTGCTACTGTATTCAAAGTGTAGGTATTTAGGGGTGGTGAACAGGAACGGTAACTGATAAACAGGGCTCTGGCTATGTACTGACACTCCTCTCATAGGAGAGCTGCTAGCTCAGCTACAACACAGGTATCCACACAGTGACTCTCTTACAGGGGCATAAACATGCTTATAGTTTGTGGACTCAGATTTCTCTCCTGTGTTTTTGTTTTCTCTCCTTAGGGGTCGCGTTCCGCAGGGGAGGAAGTTCTTCGCGTCACCCACTTGACCCAGTCACCTGCTCTCAAACCACTCACCTGTCAAATCTATAACACACAGTTACCGTATATCCAGTATACACTATGTATTAATCCTATATACGGCATGTAGTCTACAGAATCTTATAACCAGTAGGTAGAACATACTGGTTCTTTGGAAGAAAATTTAAATGTGTCGTTTGTGCTACAAAGCACAAACTGATTTTTAGGATTTCTGACTCAGTCAAATACTGTAATGACAATACTAACACTTGAAAGACGGATTCAGAAATGCACTAAAACAAATAATATTGTTGCCTATAATTTGTGGTTGTACATTTCCAGCATGTGGATGAGGCTGGTCAGACTGGTCGGCCATGACAGTGACATGTATCTGAGTAGAAGCACCAATCAAACTAAAGCTTCCTGCTGCTGTTGGTTGTAATAAATGAAATGTAAATTTTAATAGATCAACATGTGAAGTGAAATTTCTGTATGACTATGGTGATGACCTGGTATCAGATATTTCAGGTTTCAGACTGAGCTCACCCAGGTTTTTCTGGGGTTTTGATTCAATTAAAGAACTTTAAATTGTGAAAATTAAAAGTGCTTCCATGTTTTGTATTTAAAGAAAATAAATAAAAATAAAATATTTAATTTGATGATGACTTTAGGTTTTATTTTGTTCCAGAGTGAGATATAATGTTGGCTGTAAAACCAGTTTAGAAACAGAGGAACATCATTTGAGCTTTGAGCTCTGTTCATCGCCAACCTTCCTTCTGTCAGCAGCTCATTTTCGTTCATCCAGAGTTGCATGATTCACCGTCAACCCCAACCTAGAGAAAGACCCTGCATTCATCACCTCGTCCATCACTGTTGACAGAAACCAGCACATCATGAGTTGACACTGTACACAAAAACACACTCATAAAACACTCTAACGGTGCCATGTATCACCAGAGAGAGAGAGGTGATAGACTTAATGTGATGTCACTGAGGTGACAGATTACATCAAGTTATAGGTGATGATGTCACCCTGTACGGTGATACAGTGTTCACCTGGACAGGGACCTGTTAACTCTATATAATGGTATTTTACCTGTTTGTTACTCAGTTGAGTGTGGAGGTCAGTTGACAATTTGACCCTGACTGTTAAAGTAATCCAGCTGTTCTGCATTATACAGAGAGCTGCTTCTGTTATTTTGTCCACCCAGAAACACCTCTTTGTATAACGCAGTACAAACCACAGCCTTAGCAAAGATCATCCAGTTGAATCAACACCTCTCTGAAAAACGTAACATTATCACCTTCACGAAGGTGGATTTCTTGCAGGACTGTTGGATTAGACTGACTTAATTTTAGTTAGGTGTACCTAATAAAATGCCAACTGACTGTACTCTTGCTCCACACAAACAGGCTGCATGCATCACTGACTGTTCTACTGGGAATATATTAGCCATGATGTGATTAAATATATAGATATCACTTTGTAATAAATCGTTATTGATCTTAGAGTTTTATACAGTGTATTGTTTTTTAACCATGGGGACTTGACTACTGTAGGTGACAGTAGTTGGGCTGGTCTGCTCTGCAAACCAGAAGGAGAAGAGAACAGGCAGGAGAGATCGAAGGAGGTGTTGAGGAAATGAGAGAAGAAGAGGAGGAAGAAGAAATTATTGTGAAGATGAAACTGAAGCAGGGAGTGATGAACGGGTTTTGTAAGGCTGAGGAAAACGTCATGTGACTGTTATCTGTAGGCTCCTTGATGAATGACACCTTTGACTGATTTGATCCAGTGTTAACCAAAAATACTAATTAAAGTAGCTTTTACCACAACCATCAGACTACAAGCAACAAAGATAGTAAACCTGCCCAGAGAAGTAAGTTTTAGCTCCTGTCTAGTTTGCTAACACAAAAAAACATCTTAACATAAAATCCTGGCTCCCTAGTATACGTCAACTGGGACTTCACATACTATGTATGTGTTAGTGATGTTCACTTTTTTCACCTGCGACCACAGCAAACAGTTCTAGATGAATCTAGGCTGTTACTGTACATGCTCAGACAGCTGCTACTGTCGGCTGTGAACAAAAACTGATATTGTCCTAGCGGAGCTTTAGGTAAAAGCAGGTGAGTTTCTCTTTGGAATAATGACTAAAGGAATAACTAATCATTGATAACAGTACAAATTTAAAACCATAATCATTCAGGGCATAATAAACAGGTTGGTGCATCAGTATTTTGGGACAAAATATAACCTGATCAACCAAAACATTATGCCTCAAACCATCCTTTTAATTCTCACTTCATTCTGAATCAAAGGAACTTTGTCAGATTTTAATGTAATATATAAATTGTAAACTATCACACACCAGTGAATCTTTCTGACAGCTAATGATTACCTTATATTTCCTGGATCTAAGCAAAGTAAAGTTAAGCACTTTTTGATTGGTGTTTAAATTTTATGTGCCAGTAATTTGGCCGAATTGTAACCCAAGTGTCTGAGCACCAGCAGGCTGTAATCACCAACAGGAACAGATGCTGTATAGTTTTATATGTAGAGTCAGCTTTTCCTGGACTTTGGTTGAGTCCTGGATCAGCAGAATAGCACTAGCAACTTAACATGCTATGAAATGTATGTAAATGAATGTGCTCCCTGCTGTCATACAGTGACTATGTAAGGAGCAGATAAAATGCCGTTGCTCTGACTTTTGGCTTGAGAAACAACGAAGCGACTGTGTGAGGCATTTTAATACTGGCATGAGTGGACCAGCTCTCACAGTACACACAAGTCTGACTTCTGGTTTCTCAGCATTTTTAATGCTTCACATTGCTGTTGTTAATAATTAAATAAAGAAAATACCACAGTTAACTTTTTTTATATGTAGACAGAAATTTTGATTTTGTCATCTCTAAAGTTCCTTGTGCAGTCTTTTATTTGCAGAGGCTTTTATGAGGTGAGGTTACTGGTCCAAATCCTCGTATCCAGAAGCCTTGAATCACATGGTGTTAAAGGACTTTGGTCAGTGGAAATTGCTGTCTTGTGAGAGATGCTCCTAAACTGCTAGTCAGTCAGAAACACAGAGATGCACGAGTGACAACTTCGTCCTCTCTTCAGGTATGAAGTTAAATGTTATTGTTATTTTGCAACCACAGCAGCTTAAATCTGTGTGCAGTGATAATGTTGTCACTGTGTGATGCTTTACTTATGGATTGCACAAGTTTATGGAATATAAGTTAGGATAACAGTGTCTCTTTTTGAAATTTAGATCATATGCCATTTTATCATTTTCTGACAGGAAGAAGTCTTAGAAACAATAGAATTGTATGTTATACAATAGCACACAGTCATACTGAGGTGTAAGCTTGGTTTGCAGTGTGAGTACAGAGGTTCATAAACATTAACAGAGTCAGATGACTGGCAGCGTGACAGTATATTAACTTAGATAAACATAAACCTTAGCTGTTTGCTTGAATAATTCATCATTTCCACTCCACGAACAGAACCTTGTCTAAGATGAAGTAATCCTATAGTTTCTGTTACAAAGCATTTATGAGCATAAACGTACAAAGTGCTGTTTATGGCAATTCAAGGTACTATTTCCTTATTTTAGCTGCTGTTAGAAGGCCTATTATGGAGGTGTTTGGCCTGAGGAGGACTCAGTCCCTGAGGACTCTTTCTGGGGTTCAGGAGAGGTCATGGGTCACGCCAGCTCTGACTCGCTGGGGCAGGAAGTCTGTGTCTGAGCTGATACAACAGTAAGTTCTGCACAATACATGTATGCACATTCAAATAGCTTTAGTTCACTTTAGAAGCTAAATTTACTGAGCATGTTGGATCCTTTCCTGCCCCATCCTGCTTCACATACTTCATATCCATTCATTATACACACAAAGGGCTTCCCAGTTCTTTTCTGGTTGTCACTGAGTAATGAAAGTTGAGTATTTGTGTTTTGCACAAAGACACGCAGACAATTTCCCTTTTATTGTTCACAAATTCCCAGCTGATCTTTGGGCTCAAACCAGTCACAGTTAATACATTTGCAATTACATTTGTTCAAACAGTTACCAAAGCTGTGCTGATCTGAGAAGCAGTGAAAAAGTTAAGCATAAACTCCAGGTAGTACATCTTTGTTTTTTCTTTCTTTCATCATGACAACCAAACAACAGCCCTGTCCAAAGACACACTTAACGATCACTTGCTGCCTTCCAGGTGTCAGAAAGCTGTGTGGACAGTCAATGGAGAAAGATGGAGTGCCAGGAGAATGTGGCCTTCTTGAGGTTGGGAAGAAGCTCCAGTCTGTCCAGGAGTCACTCCATGGACTTCCTCCCTCAGAAGGAGGCTTCCAGTACTAAAGCTCTGTGTGCCCTGTTTGAGTCCAAGGCCACCCTGCAGCAGGACTTCCACAGCAGGCCGCGACTGAATTCAATGTCAGCTGCTGGCAACAGGATAGAAAGAGACTGCCCTCTGCAGGACTGGAGAGGTCATAACACCTCATTAAAGGATATCTCCATTGAGGTGCTTTAGCATTGTTTTATTTATGAGAACTTAATATAATAAAATAATAATGTATATCCCAGATTTAACCGCACAGTTGGTATTCATAGATCCTTGGTTCTTTATATCCTAGACTCTGCCAACCAAATAACTCCAGAGAGACAAAATAGTTTGATTTGATTTGATTTGACTTGATTTATTTATTCTTTCAAACATGTAACAACAGTCAGTATGTAATCACACATAATTCCAGACATATCCACAAAAATATTTTCAATTTGCTTATACCTAGTACATGCTTGAACAGAGTAGGAAGAAGTTAGACTTATTTAGTCCTACCCCCTAACATCATCTTATCATCATTGGTTTGAAAGCAGTATTACTACATGGATACATATTCTACATCCACACTCCCATCTGATTAATCATTAAGCCTGTTCTTGCCCATATCTTGATTGACACATACCTTTATATCTGTGTTTAAACTCATCAATTTTCTTACTGTTTTTTATGTCCATACTTAAATTATTCCATAGTTTTACTCCAGCTCTTTTTTGTAATATATACAATGGTTGAAGTGAGCTTTTGTATGTATTTCCCCAGTTTTCAACGCCATACTCCAAGTATGGTAAAATCAATGAAGAATACAAAATACGTAGTGCTTTTATGTCCAAAATATGTCTGACCCTCGCCAATATCGCTATGTTTTTTGCTATTTTATGCTGAATATATCTGATATGAGATTTCCAGGTGAATTTATCATCAACTATGACACCTAGAAATTTAATTTCATATACTCGTTCTATATTAGCTCCCCCTATTTTCACTTGCAGTTCGTTATCTAGTCTACGATTCCCAAATACCATGAATTTAGTTTTATCCAAATTCAGAGATACTATATTACTATCACACCATTTCTTTATCTTCACAAGTTCCTGTGAAACCTGTCCCGAGAGTTGCTGTGGGTTGTCCCCTGATGCCCATATCATAGTGTCATCAGCAAATAAGACCATTTTCACAAAAGCCAAAACCTTGCACATATCGTTAATGTATAATATGAATAATTTCGGTCCCAAGACTGAACCTTGAGGCACTCCACATACAATGTCCAGTTCACTCGACTGATGTTCACCCAACTTCACAAATTGGCGCCTCTGCATCAAATAACTACTAATCCAATTCAAAGCCACTCCTCTGATCCCGTATTTTTCACTGAGTTTCACATATTGTTAACAATGCATAATAACACAACACTGTTCATCCAGGTGCCTGCAAGAATTTAGTGACCTGCTTTGCTGAAGAGTTGGAGCTACATTTTGTCTGCTAGCACTAGGGCTGAGCTGGTGCTGCTATGCTACACCTATCAGCACATGACCCAAACATTTAGTCAACTGTTCATTTGGGAAAATATAGCACATGCAAGCAAACACTAATACCTTCACTGCCTGACAGAAACATGGTTTTCTAGATCTAAAGCCACACCAGCACCAGGTCTCTTTAAATGTAACATTTTTGAAATGTAGACTAATAATATCAGTCTCTCATGCCTACTCTTAATAGCTGGAGCTAGCAAGTGGTTAAGCTTAGCATAAATACTGGAGGCAGGGGGACATATCTAAGCTGTTTTGTTCACTAGAAACACTGAAAACAATGTACTGCAACTGTCTTTATGACACTCTGTTGTTGTTCTACAGAGGACCTTCCAGGTGGAAAGAGGCAAGACTGCGAATGGGCTTGCAGAGTCTTATGACAGAACATCCAGATACTCACATGGTAAGAGGCAAAAGGCATGAGATCACTGCTGTATTTTGGTGCTCCAGCTCAGTTGTCCTCACTTTACTGGGCTACTGAAAACTCTGTCACTGTCCATCTCTTTATTTAATGTTTGTGTTCTCTCACTGAGTTTTTAATGACTGTCTGTCAGAAATCATGTTGGACAATCCCCACACATCCAATTTATAAAATAAATCTCTATTAAGTTGCAGCAGAGCAGATCTGTCAGGGCCTTTGGTATTTAAAGTGTCACCATGTAAATTCTGCCAGTGGGGTAAACACTAACCACTGTGTTCTTTGCCTTGTGAGTTATAGGGAAACAGCTAAATAAAGACAAGGATGTAGTGCCATAAATGCATGACTGTGGGTTTGGCACACGTGCTTAAGATAGAAGTGAGGCTGCCACTACCAGCTATGACTGTGATGCAGACCTTGGCCCATCGGAGCCATGCGTCATTATGTCCTGTTACTGGTGTAGCCTCAGCATAGTGACATTTTGACCCTCTGATGCATCTTGTGTAAGTAAAACATAGAAGAGTTTGAGTGGACATCTGCAATGTCCTCTGTAGAGTTTTTGAGAATTACTGACAAAAAGTCATAGTGTGTGTGTGTTATTTTTTTTAAATTACGAAAATAGTTTATAATTCTACCCCCAAATTATGTTTGAACCACTAGAATTTTTTTTTTTTAGGATTTCCTAGTAGAGCCCATCAGAATATATGTAAAATACTCATGAAATGGCTTCCTTAGGCGCCTTGTCACTGTAGCACCTTACCAAAATAGGACTTTTGGTGCATTCCTGTGTATGTGTGTTTTATTATGTTGCTTCCCCCCCACCCCAAACACTCACTGACACACATACTGCAGGTCCCACCCAGTGCCTGTTATAGTGGGTGACAATGTAGCAATGTGGGGGGAGGGTGTCCCTGTTCCTCAGTGAGTAAGAGGGGTGATTGACTCAGCCAAGTAGCTGCCAGCCCACCAGCCCAAAATAGCCAAGGTCTTTTACTGGGGCAGCAGGCTATGATAAAAATCAGCTGCCACTGAGGTCACAGGACCAGAAAGAGATCAGTCCCAGTTAGCACGGACAGAGGAGACTGTGTTGCGCATCACACAAGCTATCAAACACAGCGGAGATACACAGCGAAGTGACAGAGAACAACGCTGGATGGTACTTTAGTGAGTATATAATGAGTGTTAACCTTATTGAAATGGAAGAAACTGAAACAATTTTGTAGCTATTACACAAATAGCAGAGCTTACTTTATATGACCTATACATATTTCATAAATATACATTGTTTTGTATTAGTACATTTAGACAGGTAGGATTTGCATCTGTTAGACAAGTGGAATGACCAGGAGTGTAGTGAATGCCATTTATTTTAAATTATTTTATTTAAGCAACCCAAAAATATAAATTCTATTGAATTTAAAAGCATTAAACAAACTACTAGGTCTTCTAATGAATGTCACTTGTGGCTTTTCCCGTTAGGGGTCGCCACAGCAAATCGTCACACTGATGATTTGCACGTTCAAATTTGGCACGTGTTTTATGCCGGATGGCCTTCCTGACGCGACCCTGGCTCGAACTCAGGCCACAGCGGCGAGAGCGCTGAATCCTAGCCACTAGTCTGTCATTATTTTAATGATCAATTCATTGCCCGATAAAATGTCAAAAAACAGCAGAAAAATTCCCAAACTGACCAAGGCATTGTCTTCAAATGTCTTGACAATGATACAGAATATGACAACGAAAAGCAGAAAATCCTGCCATTTAAAAGGCTGAAGCCAGTGTGTTTTACACTTTCCACAGTTTGTGTTTGAAAAACAACAATTATCTTTTTTTGATTTGTTGTTTCAGCTCTAGAATTGACAAAAGAAAAAATTAGATGATCCAGATGCTTTGGATTGTAGCTCTATTTGTGCCTATTTCATTGAATGATGTCACAGCGAACAAAACAAGATCAGACACTGAAATGTCTTAAGTGTCATTAAGTCTTAAGTGGCTATCTTTTTTTTTTTTCATCCCACCCCCCCATCCTTAGAAATATCTGGAATGGGAGGTCAGAACAGGATTTACCTTCCTTTCAAAAGCTGTGAATTAGGAAGTAGCATCTAGGTTATAAAAACAAAAAGGAAAAATTAAATATGGCTTTCATTTCATATGGTGTTTGCGGACCCTCCACTATGAGCTACCTTTTGGCATGCTGGTCTTCGTTACAGTCTGTGAATGTGGCTACAATCCTCAACAGGTGTTGGTTGTAAGGGTGGTAGTGGTGAAGAACAAATACCAACTGCACCGTCATTAGTTCAGCTGTCAGCGGCCCAGAACGCCCTCACAGTACTGTAGCATTAATAGATCCTCTATTCCTGGAGAATAGCTCCTAAAAATTGCTTTCAAAGTGTGTGACCATCATTGAGAAAGGTACAGCCGAGGTCAGTGAATCATTTTTGATGGTTGGCTTTTACAAAACGGTATTTCATCAGCTATCACCGTGTGCTAGTTTAACGGATGAGGACTTTGACAGAACATGTGTGGTGCTGTGTTGCCTCATTCTGTCTGCTCATCCATCTATGAAAATGATTTAAGTCCAGATTAATGAGAGGCGCCAGTTTGCTTGTCCATCCTTTTGTCCTGTGAAGGCTTAGTGTGTGAACAAGGGAGGTGTACTCAACTCGCGCCACTAGTTACAGCTGGATGGCCTGTATAACACATCAGGCTGTTGACCTCCAACTACATATTGTTCACAACACTGTAATTTTTATTTTCTGAATGAACCATTTCTTAACTCTGCACGTTCTATAAATTCAGCTGCAGATTAAATCCGAGTTCATTTCCATGTTTTTCATGGCATCAGGCAGCCGTATTCCTTTGTTCAGGTGTTGATGGTTTGATGGCTGAGCATTCATTCAAACAATGTGCAGATAATCTATGTCACTCCAGCTGAACTAGCAGGTGCTGGTTCATGGCATGTGGTTTGGTGAGGGTCCTAGGCCGCAGGCAGGCGGTGTGGGCCAATTTGTCCTGTCAGCTCCAGGGATCAAAGCCTTTGTAAACTGTCCTGTTTGTTGCAGGTTTTCTCTGTAGCACAGTAAATGCTATTTAAATCAGTCCACCAAGCTTCTTAAAATCACTGTTAGGATTCCATATACTGTAGACTCTGTTGTGGATGAAACAGTTTCCACAAGTTAAAGCTTCAGTGATAAGATTCACTATAAATACACACACAGTGTTATCATTAAAGTTGCTGCTGACACTAGACAGCCTACCTTGCTTATTTTGGGAATCAATAACATCAGAGTCCTACATGTACTCATATGTGCCACTGAATCTACACTAGCAAAATGGATACGATCACAAGGTTACTGTATTAAACTCCAGTTAATGTTTCACTGAAGAAATGACTTGCATTTTGGTTAGATATGTTTATTGGATTTAAGCCCTGTGATAGATTGATGACCTGTCCAGGGTGTACCCCTCCTCTTGCTCAGTGGCAGACCCTCCACAACCCTATTAAGGAATAAACAGTATGGATAATGGATGGATGTTGTTGGATTTACTTTTTTTTTCTATTGCAGATGATAAAATTAGTCCATCGCTGATCAAGGAGGGCATCCCAGCAAAACAATCCAGAGACAGGATATCTACTTCATCCTCAGTGAGAGACAGATCGGCTCTATATCTGTCAAGGGCAGCAACTATAAACTCCACAGGAGGCTCAACACAACCAGTGAGTTCCTGAAATGCCTCTCATGCCTTCCCAAACACTGAGGTCTAGGGCTTTAAAAAGGAATGACCACTATGCTCTGTCACAATAAGAGCAGCTCAACATTTTGCATTTAACTTATTACACATTGTAATTATTGCACATGTGTAGGGCAATGCTGTTATATACACATAAAGAAAATAATGCAACATTCATGATCCAGAGTGATCAAAATTTTACTTTATATTTTTTGTTGTTCAACAGAAATTTGTTGGTACTTCAGGAACTAGGGCTAAAAACAGCAAGGTACTGTATTCTACTGTTTTATTCTCACCCCTTATGGGATGTGTAGTGCCTGTAAAATGTGTGCTGTGGTAGTTCATTACTTTATTTTGCATGACCAAAGATGATTAACCTTTGACCTAGTACTCAAGATGCAATGTAACAGTGACATAAAATGACATTTACAATTAGATAAAAGTATTTCAGAACAACTTGGCTATTTCATATACAATATTTTATTCTCATGGCTACAGCATCAAAATTAATTTACTCACAATATACACTATATGAATTGTGACATAAGCAGATAGTTTTCTTTCAAATAATAAGATATAG
>NW_018127946.1:1937660-1960166 GCF_001952655.1 Monopterus albus | reverse complement strand
GGAGTAATTTCTGTAAATTAGACAATCAAAATACCCACCTGTAAAACCTGAACATGAAAATCGCAATACGTGTTCAATGATAAAGATAAATATAACTTTTAAAACAGCAATCTACCTGTTTGTATGTACATTACAGCATTTAAGTACTGAATTATAATAGTGATACGTCTTCTATTGTTCTGACTCAGTAATCCACTACACTGGATTTGAAAAGAGAGGTTGTGTTTTTTTACATTTACAACAGTCACAGATAACTACAAATCACTGAAGTATGACGTTATCCTCAGCTCTACAGAGCATTTAAGTGTCTTTCAGCTCATTGTTTTGATTTTCTGGGCATTGACTTCACTTGTTTTGGTTCAGTTGCACCACTCCTATAATTTTCAGCTACAACAGGCACCTAGCTCTGCAAAGAAAGCTTTAAAAACCAAATAGCAAACAGTTAGCAACTATATGTACTCTAACATTTATATTTCTCAGTGTTTCTGTAGAGAAAACTGAGGTAGAACTTCATATGAAATTAACCAATTACACTCACAGTCTAGCATAGTCGTCTGCCTACTAACAGCTATGAAGTGTTTTAACCCTGGTGTGACAGAAGATGGTTTGCATGTGATGTGAAAAACATCGACAGAACAGAGAGAAAGGTAAAGTATGGCTTCACTTGCTAAATGCATGTCAAGTTAATATTTGCATGTATCTTCATTAATATGGTTTTATGGATTACTGAATCCTGACAGTATTACTCCTGTGTTTTTCATTTCAAGATGGCTGATGCAGCCAGGAAAATCACAGTTTCACAATCTTCTCATGATGAAGATGAACTGTCTCTTCCCCCACCTCCTCCCGTTCCACCTAGACCTCTAGACTATGAAGGAGCTTCAGCATTGAGTAACCTCCCTGTGCCTCCACCTAAAGAAACCTTCTCCACATTCTACCAACAACGCCAGAAAAGTGAGCTGAAGAGGATCTTTAAACACATTCATCCAGACCTATTGGCAAGTCTTGATGATACTGTGGATGATGAAATCATAAAGGCAGCACAGTCAGAAACCACTGACCCAGATGCAGCTTATCAGTGTGAAGTGCAGTCTATGAAATGGATCTTTGAGAACTGGACTCTGGACAATATTGGGGATCCTCATGCAACCAAGAAGCTGCTGGATGAGGAGGAGTTAAAAGGTGGAGATGTCAGAGGCACCTCCTCTATGTTTGAGCACACTGACAGCACACAACAAATGGCTGCTAAAAGACAGACCTCTGTCAGAGGGGATGTGAGAACATCAATGTGGCTGTTTGAGACCCAGCCCTTAGATTCTCTAAATAAATCAAAAACAGAAGAAGGTGAATTGGTGGAAGCAGTGCTGAAAGAACCCATCCAGCCAGGAAATGTGAGAGGGACTCGACATCTTTTTGAATCTAGACCACTGAGTGAGTTGGGACGCTACAATTCTGTAGAAGACTGTAGCTTCTTGAAACTAAGATCTGAACTCCAGGAACAGAAAGGAGATGCCCAGAAAACTGTGAAGCTCTTTGAGGCAGAACCTTTTTGTGCCATCAAAGATAACAGCGGTAATATCCATGAGATTAAATCGATCTGCAGGGAGGAGATCAACAGCAGCGACTTCAACACTGCTCGTTGGCTTTTTGAAACCCAGCCTTTGGATCTGATTAATAAGGGACAAGATGGAGTGAAAATTATTCGGGGCATATCACTGGAAGAGGGACATAGAGGAGGAGTTGATCAAAAGAGGTGGATGTTTGAAACTCAGTCATTTGACACAATAAAAGAGGTGGAGGGAGTGGACAAGTTTGAAGGAATGCCAGCTGAATGCAGAGAAGAGGCTAATGTTGTCAACAAAAAGAAGCTCTTCGAGATGCAACCCTTGGCTGCACTGAAAGGAGACTCGGAAGAAAGGTCTTTGGAAAAGGAAGAAATAATTGGGGGGGATGTCAAGACTTCTCTGTGGCTGTTTGAAACTCAACCCATGGAGAGTCTTGGTGATGGCTATGAAATTGGCTGTCTCAAGAAAATTACTCTTTCAGCTGACAAACAAGAAGAAAGAGGCAAAAAACAACAGCTATTCAGAGAACAAGAGATTGAAAAGGGTGACGTTAAGGGATTCAAACATCTTTTTGAAACGATTCCTTTGAGCAAAATTGCTCCTTCTGACGAGGAGATCATTGAGAAGAAAAACACTACTGCAGAAGGAAATTTCAAAGAACTTCTTGAATCTCAGTCTCTCAATGACATAGGATCTGAAATGGTTACATCCTGTAAACGGAACCAAGATGAACACATTGAAAAATGTTCAGTGCACAAATTTACATGGATGTTTGAGAACTGTCCCCATAACTTGATCAGTAAGGAAAAGAATGATGCAAACACGCAAATCATCAGTGGTGTAGAGAGCGGTGATGTCCAGAACAAAAAGTTCATATTTGAAACCTGTTCACTGGACAAAATTCACGATGAACCCCTTGAGCAGATGTCGCTTTCTGTGGAACAGCCTGTGAGTAATGTTGATGTGAAATCAAGCACCATGATGTTTGAGTCTCTGCCACTGTATGCCATCAGAGACAAGGAAGGAGTGTTTCATGAGGTGACAACTGTGAAAAAAGATGAAGTATTGAGTGGTGACGTAAGAGGAGCAAGGTGGATGTTCGAAACAAAACCTCTTGATGCTATCAAGGCAGAGAATGAAGTTTATGTGATCAGAGCTGTCACCCAAGAAGACATCATAAAAGGAGATGTTAAATCAGCCAGGTGGAGGTTTGAGACACAACCTTTGGACTCTTTTACCAGCCAAGATGAACCCTCTGTCAGGGTCACTGAAGACTTTGGCAGCAGTAATGTGCAGCTCGGTAAACAGATATTTGAATCTGAGCAACCAAGCACGAAGTTTGTCCGAATGGTTAGTGTCACTGATGTCCAGCATGGTGATGTCAGGACCTCCACCTGGCTCTTTGAAAATCAAACCATTGACAGTCTGAAAGGGGAGCCTCAGGAGCAATGTCCAATAAAAACAGTCCACAGGGAAGACAGCCAGAAAGGTGATGTGAAACGCTGCACTTGGCTGTTTGAATCTCAGCCACTGGACAAAATCAAGGAGCCTGAGGACACCTCAAAGCAGGGTGTTGAGGATGAGATTCCAAAAGTTGATGTAAAGTGCACTACCTGGCTCTTTGAGACCACTCCACTGGACAAAATCACTGCCAACAATGTTGATGACACCCTGTCATATTTATATCAAATGTCTTTTCTTCACTCAAGTGGCATCATAATAGAAGCAAATGAGAGTACAAATGTCAGCATGGCCAAATACCTTCTTGAAAGCAACAAAGGTGTGCAAATACACAAAGAAGAGGTTGTTGAAGGTAACATCCAGAACATTATGTTACAACTCTTATTTAAACCAACCCTAAAACCCCAAGTAACCCTTCTTAGAGAAGTGGAGAAGGGTAAAGTGGACACCACAGTAGTAGAACTCCCAGTCTATCAGTCAACTACAACTATCAACCTTGAGACAGATCAAAGAATACAAAATATTGTCCAGATGATTATTGAATTGCTTGTTAAAGGCAAGGATCTGAAAAAAGGAATCGTAATGCAAGAGACTGCAGGTGGACAAGCAGAGATGTCAGTTTATTCTCTTATCTGCAATGAAACCAAAGCCGAGAGTAACCACATAGAAAGGGGAGATGTGAAGTCAACAATTGGAAATCTGATAGCTACTGCCAACAGTCAGAGGACTGCAGCAGCATATAGAGTGGATGAAAATGAAAAGGGAAATGTACACTTGTACAAAAGTTGCATTGAGAAAGGTGATCTGCAATACCTGAAGAGTCTTCACGCTGAGACATCAGGAGATGAAGTTGATCACAGCCTTCTGGCTAAGGAGCAGATTGAAATAGTTCAGGGGGACGTGAAGGAAGCAAAGAGAAGTCTCTGCCAGCAGAAGGAGCAAGTAGAGCGAACCATTTCTGATGTTTTGCCAGGGGATGTCAAGAATACCAAAAAAGTTTTTTCATCAGAATGCTCTGTCAGTGTCGATAGCTGTATTCCAAAGGAAGAAATTGTCCCCGGGGATGTCTTGGCAGCCAAACAACAACTTGCAGTAAAGCAACCTATTATGGTTGAAAAAGAAGAAATTATGGCTGGGGACATCAAGGCAACAATGCAGTCATTAGAACGTGCAAAGCAACAAAGCACGTGTGTGGAGCGTGAGATCATTAAACCTGGAACCATCTATGACATAGACATGTCAGCCCAAGGTCCTGATACAGAAGGAAGCCAAGCACAAAAGGAGATTATTTTATCTGGAGATGTAAAAGCAGCTAAAAGGTCACTTGAGATGGCTAAGCAACAAAGCCTACCTGTGGAGCGTGAAGTCACTGTTCCTGGAAAAATATACAACCTGAATGTCCCAACACATGAGGAAAGCCCGATGCAATCTACATGTTCATCTTCTCCCAGATGCCAGCAAGTCAGGACCTCCCCAAAGGTCAGTGATGCAGTAAAAGATCAGCAAAGCCATGGTTCTTTTGAGGCTTGTCAACAAAGTGCTGTTATAGTCAGTAACTCTGCACCAGAGTCACTGCCATCTTTTGTAAATTATGAGTGTAATGGCCAGTCAGCTAAAGATGAGACAGAAGAAGTTACAAGAGGTGATGTGAGGGCAGCTATTAGATCTCTGCAGAGTACAGCAACAGAGCAGAAGCTTCTAGATAAAGAAGATATTGTAAGAGGAAATGTTGAGTTAGCTCTGCAGTCTCTTGAGAAGTCTAGTGTAAATGTATCCAAAGGAGACTATAAAGCAGCAATGATATACAGAAGCTCAGGGAGGGGCAAGACTGTTCACAAACAATGTGTTGTGTCTATGCCTCCATCTGACACAAAATTATCTCCTTCAATTTCAGTAAACTGTGAAGGACATCCTTCCATTACAACACAGAACCCAACACCCAACCTTGTAACAAATGGAAGATCTAAATCATCCATCTCTGAAACTCCACCTCCACTCCCTCAAAAAACAAGTGGGAAACCATTGGAACAGAAGCCAGCTTTACCCCCAAAGCCACAATGGATGAAATCAGTAGTTGTAGAAGAATCAAGTATTCCACTTTGTCCTGTTACTGATGTTGCTTGCCCCGTTAATGGAAAATGTGCAGTGATTCCTCTGAAACAAAGGAGACAGTTCCCTTTGCCTTCAACAAATAAAGTACAAGAAATCACAACACATGGCAAAATCAGTAAAGAGACCTTACATGAAACATACCACCAGAACTATGTTGACGGAGCAGTGAAAGATTCAAATCAAACAAACAAATGTCTGCCGAAGAAAATGGCACCTTTTACAGGAAGCAAATCAGAACACCAAGAAGCATCAAACACCACTGAAGTGGAAATGGAGAGAAATGTAATACAGAAAATCAATGCAGATGAAGAGATAAAAATGTGCATGAAGAATTACTCAGAAGATGGCAAACATGAAATGAACATAAGCTTACAGACTGCCCTACAGAACTTCGAAAGAAAGGAAAGTGAGACTTTGGGCAGAAGAGCCCTTTTGTTGTCCAAGAAAGTAAAAGTAACAAATGACACACTTGGTGACCATAAACAGATACATACAACCGCTGCTCAGCAACGCAACCCAAATCCTGAACTTCCCAAAAAACAGCACAAGACTGAAACATTTGAGACCAACAATGAAGTTGACACATGCTATACACAGCAAAAAGATCTCAATGAAAAGCAACAAATGCCTCAGGATAAAGTTGTGCTTAGAGAGAAGAAAGTAAAGGAGACTGAGGATGAGCGACGACAGAGGCTGTCTGTGCACAAAGAGGAGATCATGAAGGGAAATGTGAAGGCGGCCATGGAAATTTTTGAAAATTTGAGAAAACGAGATGAACTCAAAGAAATTCTGACTCAAGTGCAAGAGATAGAAGAAGAAGAAGAAACCAGCAGTGTAGATGTTAAATCCTTAAAGACGTTGTATGAGAATGTTCCTGCCTGGATAGTTACACCAAGTAGAAATGCTAAGCAAGGTGTAACAAAGGAAAAGAAAGTTGAGGTAGAGGCACATGACAGTGATCTAGAAAGCATCTCCTCAGTTGAGACTGCATTTGAAGATCTGGAAAAGGCAAGTAAAGAAATAATGAATCTGAAGGAACAAACCTTAGCAAAACTTCTTGAGATTGAAGAGACGATCAAAAAGGCTCTGTACTCTGTCTCCAATCTGAAATCTGAGGCTGACATTGCAGGGCTGTCAGGACTATTTGATGAATCTTTGAAATCTGAGCAAATCCTTCAACCTGCCAACAACATCAAGAAAATAAGCATTGTGTCCAGCAAGGCCAAATCAAGTCAAATAAAAAAGACAACTGATGTGAATCTGCACACAGGTTCGGGTTCTCCTAAAAATCAAGCATCTAGACAATTGCACAATAAGCCACTCATCAGACAGTCATCTTCTCAGTCATCCCCATCATTCATCTCAATTCACTCAGCTGCCAGGAAGCCTGCCGAACAACCAAAATCACCCATGTCAACATTTAAACCAAAACCAGAGGGTAGTTCTCAAAGTGGCCATGATGCAAACAGAGATCTGGGACATGAGTCTACAGCCGAGTCTTCAAAAAACAGTCCCAGTCCTGCACAACGTTCAGTCAGTGTGCTTGAGGTGAAAACCATTCCAGAACAACCTCCAGGAATCATTGGCACAAAGACTGTCAGTGAAACATATGAAGAGACCGATGGCTTTGGCAATGTGTTTGTCTCCTCTGTGATGTCAACATTTGTCACCAAACAATCTGACAACAACTCATCTACTCTGTTTGAAGTAGTTGGGAATCCAGCCAGATATGAAGTCACAACATCCCCATTAATGCGAAGATCTGGCCGCTTTTTTGAAGATAAAGTGCTGAGCAATGCTAAGGAGGAAGGGACAGTGTTTGTAACATTTAGCCAACCTAAGGAAAAGCACTAAACATGTCATCTTCTGTATCGGACATCTCCCAGTCCTCTAATTTTAGAAAAGCAGTTATTCCATTTGTGTATTTATCACATTGTTTTGATGAAAAGGTTTTGTTAGTCATAAACTGATGTTATGACATCATATACAATGCTGACTTCTTTTATACTGTAACTACATGATAGTATTCTTTTATTAAAACTAAGCATATAATTGATACTATATGTTCTGTTGTGTAAATTGTTAAATAAATGACAGTGAAAAAAGTGGTTTCTACTCAATTACTGTATAATTTCACAAATTTTAAAGTGAATTAAATGCTCTAAATTATGGTGGAGCAACCTTATCAGCAGCTTCTGTTTTACCTAAAAGTGTGCTGCAAGCAGGTTATCTCACAGTCACAGAATTTGCTAAATGTTCCCCTCCTTAAAAGGGGAGACAGCTAAAGGTTACCTACCAGCACCTCTGTAGCTCACCATTTATTTAATTCTTACAAAATCCAAGCTGTTAAAAATCTATTTTATGGGCGAATGTATGTGCCGGACCATTTCTTGGCTGGGGAGAATTGCCAGAAAAGGAGCTTAGACTCCAGGAAGTTGTTTAGTTCCCAAACTGTTGCAGTGAAGTGCTTTTTCAAGTATATCCTACAACAATATTGTTAAAATGTCTGCTTTTATATATAGCTCTATCCAACTTACAAAACAAAGGAGGAAAATGAAATCATAATTATTCTAATACAGACATATGACTATTACTGCCAGACTGTTCAATTGAATTTGTTTCTATTATCATAGTTCCAGTCACTTGCCAAGGAAATGTGTTCTGCCTGTTTGACACCCGTCTATCCAATGGAAAAAATGGTGGCCAGTAAACTTGTCCTGCACAACAATTGTTTCTGCTGTAAACACTGTAAGAAGAAGCTCAGGTGAGCTATTTTTCACAGGATGATAAAATGACTCAATTCAACTGGTACTGAAGTGTTAAAACATTTGTAAACTAATCCAATGAAATCACCTACTGCAGCTGATCTAGCATGAGCAACAAATCATGACAAAAATATCTGACCTCATTCAGTTTAATATCACAGAAGATCTTATTTTGTTTTTATTTCAGCATTCACAACTATTGTGCTCTTTATGGGGAATTCTACTGCATTTCTCACTACCAACAGCTTTTTAAAAGAAAAGGAAATTATGATGAGGGATTTGGGCACAAGCAACATAAAAACCACTGGCTTCACAAAGATAAGGGAACAGATGAACCTGATGCCTTGCCTACTCTCACAACCACAAAACCCAACCGAATCACCCCTGATGGCTCCAGAGAGATCTCTGCTGGTGTGTTTGTATCAAAGTCCTCTGTAAGAGAGCCAGGATGCAACAGTGGTGCTGAGGTTAAGGGTAAACTGAAAATGATGTGGCCACCAGAGAAGAATAATACAAGGGTAAGTCAGTCACGGAGGACATATGCAGCAACTCTGAAAAATAGGATGCCTGATATTGACAAAGCAGCCATTTGTAGTACAAGGCATTCAGAGCATCTGAAATGTGAAAGGAACCAATTAAAGGTCAGCCGTGGAGGAGAAATGAAAGATAAGGGGTTCAAGGAGCGATCCAAGACAACAGGTTTTAACTCAGCTGAGTGGCTCTCAGAGGAGCCAAAACCCTGGAATGATCAAACCAAAGCTGGATGTGTCCAAGACATCATCTCTCCAACAGTGCTCAACTCTTCTTTGCCCTCCCAAAAAAATGGCTTTACTGTGACAAACAGAAAAACACAGCAGACAAACAGGGCACCCATATCAAAAGCAAACTATAATCCCACAGATAACAGGCAGAATGCCTTTTCAAATAAAGGTAGGAAGTCCGTACGATTTTCTCCCAATCTTGATGCAGCTCAGCCTGGCCAGTGCTCTGAACTGACCATGGGAACCCAAAAGGAAGAGTTACCAGATCAATCTGAACAGAGTCAAGTGAATAGCTCCAATGAAATAAAAAACAGAAATAATATCTCTGATCATTTAAAACCTATGTTCAGCAAAGAACAGAGTGAAAGTGAAGAGATCCCTGAAAATAAATGCTACAGAGAAACTAACAAGCCAAACCAAGAGCCTCATGTTAAAGTGGAGAGCAGCCAAGAGAGATCACAAGCTGGTGACAAAGACAGTGTTATTATTCTGAATGCAGCTGTACAGACAGCTGATGAAACACCTGATAACCAAAACCTCACTGAAGCATTCAATTCAACTCGAGATGTTATGACACACCAAGAACCATCTGATCAACGGGATGTCATTCCAAAAAGCTCAGTCAGTAGCTGTGATACAGAAAATCCAAGTACTCTGCACAGTTCTGCAGGACAAATGACCAGTGAGGAGCCCGGTACTGAAAGCAGTAAAAATCAGTTTGAAAAGACTGATTCATCCAATGATCAAGAAAATGGTGATAGTCACAAGAAGTCTGTTGAGAATAAAATTTCTCTAAAGAGTTCTGTTAAACAGGTTGAAAAGACAAACAGCAAACTGGGATCCTGGTCTAAAGGAAAGAGGCTTTCGTTGAAGCTTTTAACATCAGGTGGAAATGAAAAAGCAAACAAGGTTGAACCAAAAGAGGCCAAGAAACCAGACGTCAAACCTAGTGGACTTTTAGGAAGACTGTTTCAGTCACGCCCAGAAAAGGCAGGGGACACCACAAAACAAGATGTGCAGAATGAAAGAAGCAACAAAACATGTACTGATGAGGACAAGGAAGCCATTACAAAAAAAGTGCAAAAGGAAGGTAACACGCCTCAAATACCACAACTGGAACAAGATCCTGAGTACCCTACAAAGGAAAAGTCGCATTCTGCTGACCCCAACACACCGGATAGTAACACGAATATAAGCAAATCTACAGTGTCATTAAACCTGCCCCAGACATCAACTGGTGAACCAGGAGAACAAGATAATGACCTAACAGCTCCACATCCATCAGATGACCATGAATCAGATTTACAGATCAGTGAGCCTGTCACTAATCTTGGAATACCTGACTCCAAAGATCTTCCCTCTGCTGTCCATTCGGTGAACCAGGTGTCTGATGACTCAGTCAGTCAGTTAACAGACAAAAAAGGATTGAATGATGCATTTAATGGTAGTATTTTTGGAGACAATTTCAGTTCAGCCCCTACTGGGCCATCGGCCATTCAGACAGCTACTGACAAATATGTTCTAAAGCCAAATGAACTGTTTGATACACAAGATGAACAAGGAAGAAACCTTAGTGATGGAGTGCTTTTTGATCTCAGCCATGAATCTCCTCAAACTTCTTCCAATCTTTTTGGTCTGTCTGACTCTCAGGAGATTTTTGAGAATATACCCAGTGAAACCTTATTTCCATCTCCTGTGGGTGAGATGGATTTGTCTGCAGATGCATTTGCTAAAACATTTAGCCTGCTCGACTCTCAACCAGTATCACCTAAGAATCAAGACATGTTCAGCATGACAAGTCAGCTGATTGTTCCTGATTCAGTACCTTTAAACCAAGATAGAAGTCAATCTTTAGATCCTTTTGGTACAAACAGCCAGACAACACAGCAGGACGCTGACTTTGACATATTTAGCTCAGATCATGTTCTGTTCAATCAGCCTCCTCTTGTTAATGTGTCTAATCAAGGAGAACCTGATTCTTCCACAACCCAACCATCCACCTTTCCTGATGACATCTTTGGAATTAGTCTCATCTCAGCCAATGCAGATCTGTTTACAGTGCTACCAAGCAGTCCGGACACTTCTACTTCACTGAATGATTTATTTGGCTCAGATACATCTTCTATTGCTGCTCCTTCAGCTCAGATAAATCTTTTTGCTGATGACATCTTTGCATCAGAATCACAGTTGCTGTCTGTGTCTGAGCAAATTGACAGTGGACGAGTAGACAGTTTTTTAGTCTCTGAAATCAACAGTACTGAGCAAGCATCAGGAAATACTGTCAAAAACAGCAGCATGATGGATGATCTCCTTGGGTAATAGCAGAACTGTTTTATAACGTAATACACAAAGTTGAAATTTACAACAACTAAATAAATCATATTAAAGCTACAATATGTAACTTAAGGTAGTGTTAGCATGAACCTCCAAATCAATCCACTCTGTTCTGCCCAGCACTCCCTCTCCCTGCTTCACTATGCTCTACAACAATCTGCTATGCTCCGTCATGCTCTGCCCAGCTCTTCATATATTTGTCCTTATGAAATTACAAGAAATGAAAATGCAACCAAACTTACTGATCAAGCAGAAATAATTGAAAATCTCTGATTGTTAGAAAGGTCAGCCCCTCTCAAAACCCTTTAGAAGCTGTTATTTCTGCACTGCTGCCAGTGCTGTTCAGTGAGTCTGGGTCCCAGGAGGCTTCAACAGCTCCTCTCCACATTAAGACAAGTTTTGGAGCAGATTTCTACAACAAAAAAAAAACAAACAAAAAATCACATATTGTAGCTTTAACATTTTCTCAAAGCACTTTTTATGTGGATGTGATAAATCACTTATAATTTTTTTTTATTTACAATTGCATTTTACTTAAAATTCTATATAAAACCATCTGTAACAGGGATGTCATTTCAAACTTCACATTAATTGCAGCAAAATTAATGTATTTTAAGACATGAACATAAAGACGCTTGCTGCATGGCTGTACAGTACATTTAAAGTATTCTTTCATGAATAAATAGATAATAAATGATAAGAGTAATGGTTAAGTGCAATATGAAAATGTTTGTATACATTCTATAAAATAAAACTAAATTTGTTGATAAGAAAATCGGTTGTTCTGAATGTGCTACTTAGTGATCAATCTGTAATAAAATCTCAACTTTAAAGTCCACCTCCACTCAAAATGTTTATTCCTTGACCTTCACTGTGTGCAGTATATGCACAGTTTGACATTAAATGGGTGTTTTCCAATATGCCAAAAGTGAAAAGTTTGCCTGTGCTCCCCTAGGATCTGAGTTTACAACATCATTTGTGACATTACAGCTACTTTAGAAGTCAGTCCTGGTCCACTAGGATGGTGATGTGAAGAACTGAAACCAGCATTGTGCCAGTATATGGTCCTTACAGTGATGAAGGAGACATCTTTTGTCCAGCAATTAATGTCATTTTAAGAAATTCTAACCAACCAGGCAGTTAAACCTTTGTATGGAAAAAATCACATTGGGCACAAATTATTATTAAAAGCAGATCACCTTTATATATCTTAATGTGGATCTTTAGGCATTGCAAATTTGAAAATCCCTTACCCAATACCCAAGGCCTTTTTTTGATGACCCATTGAATTTTAGACTGACGAAAGAAAAGGGTAAATTCAATATACATAGCATATTGGTAACATATACAGTACTGCTCTAGAAATCAATACAACTGACATGCCCATATGGTAAAGAAGGCTTAGCTTAGCATTGAAGTTATCTATGGAGATCATCTTTTCCCGGACAAGAGCAAGACACACAGCGGGCCTGATCAAATACTCTAAAACAAAAAAAATTGATGTTAAGTCCTGTGATAGGATGTTGAAATATTAATCGCAGAAGGCTTACTTGATGGTTCCCTGAATTATCAACGCTTTATAAAAGAAGGCTTTACAGAGATGTTGAGTAATTTTAATACTCATTCTATTTTTTATTGTTGTGATAATTAAATATCATATTTACATAAAGTATGTCCCATTTAGAATAAAAAAAAGACGACAAACCATGTAGTTCTTTATTAGCAACTTTATAACAACTCAGTTTGTGACAAACAGCATAAGAAATCAATTAAATAATAAGAAATGTATGCACCATATACAGTATATTCCTAACGTACACAAATGTTTTTGATCTCTTGATATGATGTTAGGTGATGACTTACATGTGGTTTGAAATAAAAGCATTAAGCATTTTAAAAACATGTTTACAGCTTGGTTGAATTTGGACAACTTGCTGTGTTTGTGGGGGCCTCAATTCTGAAAAGACAAGGGACAAATGAGACATCAGGAAGTAAACTGTGATAACTATGTTATTGTGGAATATATTTTTGCCATACATGTTATTCTCAGCCTCATCAATGGAATCAGGAAGCTCTTGTTGCTTGGTCTCAGGAAGCAGGAGGCAGAGAGCTCCGCTAGCTATTGTAAGGATGCTGACGACTGCAATGGGTATGGCCCAGTGGTAAATGGCCAAGAGGTTCAGCACTGGAGCCAGTAATCCACCTATTCTTCCTGATATGGCTCCTAAAGCTGTGGCTGTTTGTCTGAAAGGAGCAAGGTGGGAATTATAAGTGACACTTCCAAATTCTGGTTGAAGACCAAATTTTTGCAATAAACCTTTACTTTAAACATATGGTGAAGCTGATCAGCTTTAACAAGATATTATAAATACAGTTTAAAATTTCTGTAACCTTCTTAATGCTTTCCTATTTATTGTCCCATGTGTGAAGCCATTCATTAAGCACCCAAATAGGTTAATACAAACCATTTAACATTTCCTAAATGATGTTACTCCAAAGTCTGGAAAGTTGACACAAAAAGCATATGGATACCTACCTAACAGATGTTGGAAACAACTCCTGAACAAAAACATTACATGTACTAGAAGCTGCAATCAGGAAAAAACGTGCTACAACAGCTAATAATCCAGCAGCAATGGAAAAACCTGGAAATACAAAACATGTAAAAATAATTTATTGATTTTAAAAAGCCCTCAACAACCAGACAAAAGGCAAAAACATGAAATTGTTATTTTGCTAAAATAAGCCAAGGGCTTTACCTTCAGGAACAGCCAGGATAAATATGCTACAAAGTCCTGCCATCAGAAGTGTTGCTGAAAGTAATATTTTTCTCCCAACCACCTCCAACAACCACATGCAAAGTAAAAGTGCTGGTATTTCAATAGCACCAAATAAGAGCTGTGTTATGAAGATATTCAAACCTAATTTTCCTATACTGAAGTACAGGCTGAAGATGGAAAGGGCCAGTGAAAACCTGAGTTTGAAGAGAAGAAGAAAACACATTAGTTATGCAGAGACCTCATATACTGTATAGCATTCATAACATATACACTACAACTTTTTAACATTCACATTTCTCTGCTTAATGGAATTGCTCCAGATTTTAGTCAGTTATCTGTAGCATCAAATCATTTCTCAAATAATCACTTTGACTACGGGATCATTAGCAAAATGTGGTTTAATCCACATTTTACATTTTGACTTGTCCTTTTCTTTTTGAATGACTTATTAAAGATTACACGGAGGACTGCAGCTTGTCCCTCCATGCCGACCCTGGACAGGTAGTCCATATATCTGGATAATCAGGATAATCACCTTTATTGGCCAAGTATGTTACACACAAGGAATTTGTTTCTGGTACAGAACCAATGGCAGCCATCTGCAGCGCCACCTCAACTGATGGCTCTAACCATCAGGGGCAACAGGGGGGTTCAGTGTCTTGCCTAAGGACACTTTGACACGTGGACTGCCAGCACCAAGATTTGAACCTTCAACCTTCTGTTTGGGTGACTGTTCTACCCACCGCACCACTGTCGCCTCCCCGAGCGCCACCACATACTGTATACAGTAAAAATACATTCACAGTTGCATTCAGTCAGTGTGGATGCACATGTTTGGTCTATGGGTGGAAATGTGAGTGTGCAGAGGAAACAGAATAAATATATAAGGACACACTGTTGTTGTGCAAAAAGCACAGAATAAGTTAAATGACGCCTTGAAAGCTAAGGTTAAGGTTTTCCAGTGTGTCTGATCCCAATAAGAATCAACACAAGTATTTGGTGGTTAACTTTATTTTCAGGTTTTTTTGTTCTGCACTATGTTCTACTTATATACTGTAGTCCGAAACGATGATTCCCAACCCCCACTAGGGGTTGCTAGACCCTCTTCATTTTAAGGGGTGTAGTTTTTATATCATCTTTTTTTTTATATGGAGATGAAGATATGCACACACACACACACACACACACACACACACACACACTGGGCAGGTAGTTTACAGTGAGCTTAACAGAGCTTTTTCACTTACAACAGCTGAATGAAGTTGGAAACAACATTGATGGGAGTAGAGTTTGCAGGTAGGAAAATCAAAACAGTGAGCTAAAGGGTGCTAAAATGCTACTGAGTAGGTGGTAATTCTCTGTGGGTTCCTCAGTACAAGTGATCCTCTGTACATTACACATTAATATAAAAATGGAGGCAAGGACAATTTGATAATATAAAAACATAAATACAGTTAATACATTAAAACATTTTAACTCACCATGCCACTGTTATGATGAAGAAATATTTGGTCAGAGCAGGTGATCTGAAAATAACTTTTATGCCGCTTTTCTTCTTAACATCTTTCACAACAATCTGTAATGGAATTTATTTTTCATTAAACACCAAACAGTTACACTGTAACATAGCTAACTATTCTGTATAATTATTGGTGATAAAGTTATTCATGTTTTACTAGGATTGTTAAAGGTAGTCGTGTAAGTCGTTTATACTGTAATACTGGATAACATCATCATTTGTTCTTTAAACATGACTTTATAAAACCTTACTTAAGACACAGATCTGGCGTCTCAGTCCAGCCTGTACTCTGAAAGTGTTGGCTGCAGACGCTTGTGTTACAAGTTATTGTATTATACTGGCTCAAGACCAAACCCTGATGGTGCACTCAGCTGCTCCATTAACCTGCGCTGTTGAAAGCTCCAGATAGAAAATGTCCCAAAAAGACAAAGTCATGTCTGACAGACAGGGAGAGAGGATGCTTCCAACAAGTAGCAGTCAGTTTTTTTTATAACACTGGTCAACTGGCTTCTCCTCTGACACTTAAACACATCCAACAAATGGTCGCAGGCGCAGTCCCAGGCAAAAGCTGTGAGAGCTTTGAGGCCACATTATGTGGATGAAGGTACCTGGAAGATCAGTACCTGAGCTCCTCAAGGTGCACAAAGGACACAGAGGGTCAAGTGCAGTTTATAAGGTGTTAAATATTCTCTGTGAAGATAGTTCAAATGGATCTGTTGAAGGTGTGCATTATGAGAAGCTTCTTTAATGTTCCCCAGACTTCTTCCCAATTAAACTCCAGGTCAAGATTAGGGCAATCTCGCTACCGCATCCTATCTACTGGAGGAGAATCATCTGAGTCCTTGGGAAGATACTGATATAGCATTGAGACCGGAACCTTATATGTTAAATATATATTGATTGTTGACAAGCAGCCTTAGATTTCAGCACAAAATATGGACTGTATGACTCTGCTGTGCATAGCACCTATTACTACTCAACACTGGGGGATGGAAAAATAAAATGTTAATGTTACAATACCTTGTCCAGTAGAGAGTCTGGAACAGTGCGTTTGTTGATGGTTGCTGCCTTGACAATCAGCTGTTTAGCCTCCTCTGTCCTTCCTCTGTTTAACAACCATCTGGCTGACTCTGGAATAAACCTGACAGACAGAAGAAATGTGACAGTTCAATAGTCTGTGTTGCACAAATAAAAAAAAAAGAAGCAAATTAAGACTTAGTGCACACCATATGTAAATAACAACCACTGTAATTGGAGCCGCTGTGATTAGCTGGGCTAGTCTCCAGTCCCTGATGGCATAGACCACACCAGAAAGGACACACTGTCCAACTGCACCAAACAGCTGAGTCACACATGCTCCCCATGATCTCTTGGACACCCCGATCCACTCGATGGCTGCAATTAGGAACATTTCAAATGTGTTATGTTTTTTAACAGTATAATAAATGTAATGTAATATAAATGTGTTATTTGTAAATTTTCCACTTTTCACCAGCATTGTTTCATCTTTCAACAGACAACATCTTAAAAAAGATGCACCAGTATAATCACTGTACTAATCGTACTGTACATGAATATCACACCTATGGATCATTTAAATTCATCAACATTGGCAAAAGAATTTAATTAATTATCAACTGGCAACAACGTCTTTAATAAATTTAACTATCTATAGTCTTATGTAAGTTAATTTGAAGAAATGAATGTTTCTGAAAATTCTGTAGCACATATAAAAAAAAATCATATCAGCTTCAACAATATGTAAATGTTCCTAAGGACTGAGTTTACAATACGTACACAGTATAATACAGTTGACTCGATAAGCTCCAATTCCAACTCCCACCATGAACTGGGAGGCCATATAGAAGTAAACAGTGGGGCATAGCCCTGTTGTTGTAGTAAATACAAACAGTATAACTGCTGGAATTTGAGTTGCTCGTTTGCGACCAAACCTGCAACCAAAAGAGATGAAAATAAGATTCTGTAATGGTGAACATAGACAATTAAGAAAAACTGGTGAAGCCAATGAATGAAAGTGTTATTGCTTTTTCTTCACAACATGGAACAAGAACACAGTTTCTTTATACATGAAATTCACTTACGACTCAGCAGCAGGTCCAAATATGAGAGAACCAATAAGAATACCAGCCATGAACACTGCTTGTGTCACTTCCACTAATTTAGCATTGTCACACACTAGATCAAACTGTTACAAGGAGGAAGAAAAAAAGTATCATGAAGGAAAGATTTTTGGAAGATAATTCATCACCTTGTCTACACTCAGCACATCACTTACATCAGTGACTATGGTGGCTTCATACAGTGTGTTGTAGTACACCCATCCATTCTGGCACCCTGTGCTCTCATTGAGTCCATACTCCCTGATGGCACCGATGTCCCAGTCCACAGGCACAAACATCCGACACCTGCTGAAGGTCCCATCCTCCTCCCGGGGCACAGTCAGGTTCAGCTGCTCATCTGCAGTCAGATTAGGGTCAGCCCTGAGGATCCAGTCTGTGTTGCAGTGTCGCTCAGGATCTGACTCAATAAAAATAAAGCTTGCAAAAATAAAAGACTGAATGAAAATTGGAAAGCAAAGTGCAATCAAGGTGACTTTCTGGAATAATCCAAATTCACCAATGTTTCTAAGAATCTCTCCAAAATCAGCCATATTGATGTCAGTAATGTCCTTTGTGTGTCTTTAAAAACGACTGCACTGCAGGTTTAAATGATGTCCATTAATAGTTAACCCATCCAAATTATATTGTAGCAAATGTGACTGATTGTTTCATTCAACTTTAATCTGAAGTGCAATAAAACTTTATTATGTTCTCTCTGGTCTGATACAGTTGGATTAATGTTTCACTGAATGAAAAATGATTAGTCATCAAAAATTGTGACAAAATTATCAACTATAAACATTGTTAAATGTATAATAGGTCGTATGACCCCAATGCCTTGCGAACAAAATCAGCAAACATTTTATTGATGCTTTAAATGGATAACTCTTTAAGCTTGACCTTTGGAGGTTATTACCATTCAGTGTTAAACCAAAAACAACCACTGTCCTGGTTGCGACAGCTTACTTGTAAAGAGAAGAAACTAAGACACTGTTATAAACTCAGTATTGTAAAAACACTGCATAAGCATGTATGCACACAGCTTTGCCACCTTTCAGTGAGTATTTACAGCTGAAGTGGCAGCTGCTCCAAAATCCTGTCATCAGGGCTGTGCAAGGCCACACATAACAAGAGCTAGGTTTCAGCAAAGTAATGTTAATTTAAAAATATGTAATGGGAAATAAGTGATTGCATAAATATTCACCCTTTAAAATGACTGACCTAATTCAACAGAGGTCCAGCCAATTGGTGCTAGTAGTCTCACAGTGAAATGGGGACCACCAGAGTGCAGTGAATGTGTCTCAAGTGATTGTGATATAAAGACACGTGTCTGGAAGGTCCAGTCACTGGTTAATCAGTATTCCTGGCTACCATTACACCATGAAGACAAACGAACACTCCAAGCAACTTGGAGAAAAGGTTATTGAAAAGTACAAGTCAGGGGATGGATACAAAAACATTTCCAAGGCACTGAACATCCCCTGGAGTTCAGTTAAATCCATCATCAGAATATGATGGAAGGAATATGGCACATGTCTAAATCTGCCTAGATCAGGCCGTCCTCACAAACGGAGTGACTGTGCAAGAAGGGGACTAGTGAGAGGGGCCACCAAGACACCTATGACTACTCTGAAGGAGTTACAAGCTTCAGCAGCTGAGATGGGAGAGACTCTCCATACAACAACTGTTGCCTGGGTTCTTCACCAGTCAAAGCTTTATGGGAGAGCGGCAAAGAGAAAGTCACTGTTGAAGAAAACTCATGTGAGAGAATCCATGGTCAAGTGGAAGAAAGTTCTTTGGTCTGATGAGACCAGAATGGTGCTTTTTGGCTGTCAGACAAGAAGCTCTGTTTGGCGGACACCAAACACACCATCCTCACTGTGAAGCATGGTGGTGGCAGCATCATGCTGCCGATGCTTCTCGGCAACCGGCCCTGGAAAGCTTGTAATAGTAGAGGGTAAAATGAATGTGGCAAAATATAGGAAAATCCTGGAGGACAATCTTATTCAGTCTGCAAGAGAACTACGACTTGGAAAAGATTTATTTTCCAGCAAGACAATGACCCGAAGCATACGGCAAAAGCTACACAAAAATGGTTTAAAGATAAGGTGAGTGTTCTGTAGTGGCCAAGTCAAAGCCCAAACCTCAATCCAATAGAGAATTTGTGGCTGGACTTGAAAGGGGCCGTTCACACCCGATCCCCATGCAACCTGGCAGAAGAATATGCATCTACTAAATACTGACTTGAAGGGGATGAATACTTATGTTATCATTTATTTAACATTACATATTCTTATTTAATTAACATTACTTTGTAGAAACCTGTTTTCACTTTGACATTAAAGAGGCTTTTTGTAATTATTTTTTGTCAAAAAAGCCAAATTATATTGACCAGGATTGATTTATCAAATCAGTAATAAGGTAAAACATCCAAGGGAGTGAATACTTTTTATAGGCACTGTATACTTGTACAATCATAAGTTTAGTGGTGGAAAGTAACTAAGTTACTGAGTATAAGCCCATTTACTTATGTAAGTACTTAGGTGGCTAGGATTCAGCGCGCTCACCGCTGTGGCCCAGGTTCAATTCAGGGTTTGTCAGGAAGGGAATTCGGTGTAAAACACGTGTCAAATTTCAGCATCCGAATCCTCAGTGGGACGATTCACTGTGGTGACCCCTAACGGGAACAGCCAAAGGTGACAGACCAACTTAAGTGCTTAGGTGTTTGAAGCATAGACATTGTTTTACAGCACCAGAGGATTCTGATTCTTACGATTCTCTCTCCATGCTCTGACTAGTCAGTGATGGAGCCAGACATTTTTCAACAGTTGCTAAAAAGGAACACACTGCAGTAAAAAAAAATAATGATAATAATCCTGCACATATTTGACTCTAGTGTCTGGAGTTGCACCAGACAGGACTGGCAGTAAAATTAGCCAATTTTCTCTCATGAGGAAACTTATCAGACTAAACAGCATGTAGCCCACACACTCCAGTAGTCCATTCCTGTTTACAACAGCGAACCAGCCATAACCATGAACACATAGTCAAACCTCTTACCTTGAACCAGATGATTTTTACTTTTCTCCCTCTGTGAAAAATCATCCACGTTCGAGACATGTTTCCATATGACACACCTGACATTCCTGGTTGTCAGACTCAGTTCATCTTCATACAAGTGTCCAGTAATGTTAGTTTAAAACTTGCTGGGTGAGAAAAATAAGCATGCTTTCAGCTAAAACTAGTTTAAGGGTGAGATGATTCACCGTCTCCTTCAGGTGGTTTAGGAAAACATCAGGAGGCCATTACCTTGCTGTCAGTTCAAATGGCGAAAATAGCAACACATGAGGGCACAAACACACCACACTTCTACGTCCAGAAATGTTCATCTGTGAGACTTAGCAAATGTAGACACACTGAAAAGTTTCTGGTCTCTAATTAATTTTTTTTTTGTATGCCAAAGTTATATGATAGAAGGAGGTGTGCTCTTTGAAGATTTCTTTTGGCATTCTGCCTTTATTTGATAGTAGGGATAGAGACAGGGAATACAGGGAGAGAGAGAGATGAGGGCATGACATGCTAAAGTCCCCAGTCAGACTCAAACCAGGGTCGCTGTTGTTGTGGGTAGTATGTGTTATAGCAGATGCAAAATTCTATTTTTATTTTTGCAAGATCGAAATAAGAATGTATTTGCAGTGTTGTGATTGTAATCAAGTCAAATAAAATTATACTTTGACATACTGCATGAAATATAAAATGCAATTCTATATTATTAGAACCAAATATTTCACAAATTTATTATTTTGTGGCAACCACAAGCACAGAAAACCTTCTTGTATATGTATATATAGACTATCAAAGTCTTATTAGCATACAAAGTGTGCCATACTCTAAACAGGGAAGATGAGCATTGTCATGAAGACATTTTGCAAGTAGTTAAACAATAAATGAATAAGTTTCTAACCTGAATTAAGTATTTTACAGACAAACACACACCCCCACATGTATTACAGTGACTTCTCAGACACTGTCTACAGCTTGGTTGACTCCAGATGTGGAAAACGTTCTGCTCTTGTGGAGGTGACATTTCTGAAAGAATGCAGGACAGAGTTTTATGTGATAACATGCAGTAATGAGAAACATCAACTTGTCTAACAACATATAGCCTATACAAGAAAAAAAAGTAACTGAATTCTTTCAAATTACCTACATTTATGTCTTTTTGTTTTAAAATATGACCAGATCTTCATTTAAGTTACAATAATGAACAAACTGTTTTAACTAAAGATGTCACTGTATTGTTCTTTTTCCAACACTGAACATATGATTCACCATTCAGACGTTCACAGTGTACATTGGAAAAAAATGTGAACCCTAGGCTAATGGAAGTAACAAAAGATAACTGGCATGACGGGTGTGTTGGAGTCTGTTCATTTTAATGACACTACTTAATACACGGTCTGCCAAATAGAACGCAGCTTCTATGTCGGCTACAGTGAATGTGCACGCAGTCTCGTGGTCTGTTGAAGAAAGCCGTGAACACGCATTCATCCGAATTACTTACACCGGGCTTCACCTGGCCACACTTCCTCAAGTTTGCTTTGGCTTCATGAAGCACATTAAGCCAGGATGCACTTATTAGACAAGGTCAAGACTCTCTTGGCCTTGTTATTTTGGATTTCTTAATTCTAACTTTGTGCATGCTCAGTAAAAAACAAGTTAGAGCCCAGACCTTAACCCAATAGAGAAGCTGCTGAATGACAGAGAGAGAAAGACTGAAATTAAAAGGAGCAATAATTTAAGGGTGTGTGTTGACTAAAAACACAAACGTTTATAACTCTGCTGACGAATATCAAATCACATTTTGAGCAATTAATGCAGAAAACCAGGTAGTTCCAAAGGATTTACAGTTTTATTGCCACTGTAATGATGGAACATGTCTGCCAGTTACCTGTTTTTAGCCTCATCAGTGGAATCAGGAAGCTCTTTTCTCCTGGTCTCAGGAAGCAGGAGGCCGAGAGCTCCGCTGACTAGTGTAGGGATGCTAAACACTGTGATGGGTATGACCCAGTGGTAAATGGCCAAGAGG
>NW_018127946.1:1936740-1937610 GCF_001952655.1 Monopterus albus | reverse complement strand
ATATGATTCCGATGCCGTTTGTCTGAAAGAGGTGCGTGGAATACAGCAGGTCAGTTAGCACATACAGTGGGGCAAATAAGTAGTTGATACACTGCCAATTTTCCAAGTTTTCCCACTTACAAAGAATGGACAGATCTGTAATTTTCATTGTAGGTACACCTCAACTGTGAGAGACAGAATGTTAAAAAAAATCTAGAAAATCACATTGTTAGGTTTTTAAATAATTTATTTCCATTTTATTGCATGAAATAAGTATTTGATCACCTACCAACCAGCAAGAATTCTGGCTCTCAGAGACCTGTTTGTCTTTAAGAAGCCCTCCTATCCTCCACTCATTGCCTGTATTAATTGCACCTGTTTGAACTCATTACCTGTATAAAAGACACCTGTCCACACACTCAGTCTATCAGACTCCAACGCCTCGTGGAGTATCAATGATCCTGAGAAAGGTGAGGGATCAGCCTAGAACTACACGGGAGGCCCTGGTCAATGACCTGAAGAGAACTGGGACCGCAGTCTCAGTGGTTACCATTAGTAACACACTACACCGTCGTGGCTTAAAATCCTGCAGCACACGCAAAGTCCCTCTGCTCAAGACAGCACATGTCCAGGCACGTCTGAGGATTGCCAAAGACCATCTGGATGATCCAGAGAAGGCATGGGAGAAGGTCATGTGGTCAGATGAGACCAAAATAGAACTTTTTGGTATAAACTCCACTCGCCATGGTTGGAGGAAGAAGAAGGATGAGTACAATCCCAAGAACACCATTCCAACCATGAAGTATGTCGGTGAAAACATCATGCTTTGGGGGTGCTTTTCTGCAATGGGGACAGGACGACTGCACCGTATTGAGGAGAGGATGGATGGGG
>NW_018127946.1:1882413-1936710 GCF_001952655.1 Monopterus albus | reverse complement strand
CCTCCTTCCCTCAGTAAGAGCATTGAAGATGGGTCATGGCTGGGTCTTCCAGCATGACAATGACCCCAAACACACAGCCAGGGCAACTAAGGAGTAGCTCCGTAAGAAGCATTTCAAGGTCCTGGAGTGGCCTAGCCAGTCTCCAGACCTGAACCCAATAGAAAATCTATGGAGGGAGCTGAAACTCCGTGTTGCCCAGCGACAGCCCCGAAACCTGAAAGATCTAGAGAAGACCTGGAGGAGTGGGCCAAAATCCCTGCTGCAGTGTGTGCAAACCTGGTCAGGAACTACAGGAAATGTAGTAATTGTAAACAATTGTTTCGGTACCAAATATTAAGTTCTATTTTTCTATTGTATCAAATACTTATTTCATGCAATAAAATGGAAATAAATTATTTAAAAATCTAACAATGTGAATTTCTGGAATTGTTTTGTAGATTCTGTTTCTCACAGTTGAGGGGTACCTATGATGAAAATTACAGATCTGTCCATTCTTTGTAAGTGGGAAAACTTGAAAAATCGGCAGTGTATTGGTTGGTTTAAACACACCCAGGTAAAGCATACTAAATATATTTGTAAGGTATTCTTGAGATTGTCTTAGCCTCCTAGTGCTAATTGTCTATATGTGAAGGTGCTGAACATCGAAGGTGTCAGTAACATCATTTACAGTATTTTAAATGCTCTTTCACCATGGCTAGGAGAATCTCTGCAACAAGCCAAACCTAATAATAATAAATTGTGATAACCTACCTAACAGATGTTGGAAACAACTCCTGAACAAAAATATTACACACAGTACCAGCCCCAACCAGGAAAAAATGTGCTGCAACAGCTAACAATGTAACAGCGATAAAAAATCCTGAAAAAAAAGTAGATTAGATTTGAGAAACAGACAAACAAGACAAAGGTGGGATTGCCATTTGTCTAAACAACCCAAATGCTTTACCTTTGGGGACAGCTAGCATAAGTATGCAACAGAATCCTCCAGTCAGAAGTGTTGCTATGAAAAGTACTCTTCTGCCTATAACCTCCAACAGCCACATGGAAAGTAAATATGCTGTTATTCCAATAGCACCAAATAATAGATTTGTCATGAAGATGCTCAAACTGAAGTTTCCCATATTGAAGTACAGCCAGTGTATGGAAAGATTCAATGAAAACCTTAAAAACAGGAGGACAACAGTCACTGGAAATGAAATTACCAGCTAAGCAGTGTGGCTATTTGAGCATTAGCATGGCTGTGAAGGACAGATTTTGGTTAAGTGTAAAAAAGATATTCTAAAAATGCCTACTATCATAAAATCACTATACATCATAATGTCCAATTGAATAGATTCTGCAAAGTTCAACTTACCATGCCAGTATTACAGTGAAGAAATATCTGGTCAGTAGACGTGATCTTAAAATAATATTTATGCCTCCTTTGTTTGCACTCTCTTTCATTACAATCTGTGGCAGAAATATTATTTAATGTAACAAATTTTCAGTGTTAACTACAAACATCCTGTACATTTTATGATATCAAGTAGGCTAATTCACAATTTACTGAAAACTGGTTAAAGAGCCCATGTCATGCTTTTCTTTGTTTTCTGACTTATCTACAATGTTACAACGGTGAATTATCATCTTAGATGTGTCCTAAAGCTCAGAAAATGAGGTGTATATATGTTCTAGTATTTCTATGCAGTCTCACTTGCGAGACCTTTTTTTAAACAAAATATTACGTGATAGTTTTAGGATTTCCTTGAATGGGCATAATCCCCAGGCCGTTGTGCGTTCACGTGAGCTTGCTGGACATCCACCAGTGCTCCCAACATACTGGTAAAATGTTATATTGCCTTGTTTGTTATGTATATTTTCAATAAAGCTTATTTTAAAAAAAAAAGACATCCACGGTGCCACTGTAAAAGTGAAATTTTTCGACTGTGCATGGTTTTGTGGATATATTTTACCTCTTCCTTCAGCACTGTGACCAGAGGATGTGGAGAAAAATACAGGGCCTGAGGTTACTGCATGGCTGGGAATGTTCATGTACATGGACTCGCTGGTTTACCTGGCTGGGTCTAACCTACGATCAGCCATCCAGTGAAACCCCTCACAGCGGTGATGATCAGCTCATCAATGCTGGATTCCCCTGGACCACAGTACCTGTTTGTTTTGGCTGCTTGAGGCCAGTGTGTTTGTTGCATGTGATGTGTTGCTGGTTAATGAACAGATTAATGATCACTGATGTTATTGTCGGTGCTACCCTACCTGATGGAATTAATTTCACTACTGGGACTGGGACTACTTGTATGTGGTCATGTAGGGGAAGACGCAGTGACCACCATTTCGATTTACTGACCTTGGAGGTAATTGAAAAGGAGTGATGTTTCCAATACTCAGTGAGACTTAACAGTAATATAAAAAAACATTCAATGCATGATGCCTCTAAACATTAACATTATGGCAATTTACTTAACATAGGTTAACCACTCTCAAAGGTCCGGTGACACCACTAAAGACGTTGCATGATCATCGTGAACCAGAATGGAGCAGCCACTGCAGCTCATTGCTAATGCACAATGTCGTAGCAGTTAGCTAGCTACATAAGTGCTGTGAATTCCAAAAAAGAATGGATTGTTTTACAAGCTATTTGTTTTGTTTTTTTCCAAAAACAAAACCACTTCAAACACAACTGCAAAACAGTAGCAGACAAAATAGTGTGTACAACCATGTTATGGTGACTACAAGGAAGTGACTATATATTGGTACTTTCTTCTACTATGCCCACTTATCCTTGAGGTTACAGTCAGTCCCAGCTGACACTGGGAAGAGGATGGGTACACCCTGCACAGTGTGCCAGTCTCTCACAGAGCTGGCACACTGAGACAACTAATCCTTATACTTACATTCACTCCTACGCACCATTTAGAGTCACTAATTCACCTAGCCTGCATTTTTTGGAACTGAGAATCATCTTGCTGTGAGGTGACAGTGCTAATACGGCACCACCTTGCAACCAGTGTAATTTATCATTTCTGAGCTGACTAATTTGGGTTTGATCAATACCAGACTATGAGAAATCAGAGAAGCCTTGCAAATCAGTGGGTCTGATTTGTAGGATGTTTTTTGGGGGGGTGGGTGTGGGGTTGCTGGCAGACACTGCAATCACTCAATTTTTAATCCTGCCCTCCCATGATGATACACAATCAGGGATAATCCTAAAATAAACACAGGAGGCCTTTACAAGATAATTTAAAAACATTTTTAAAGATGGTTCATAATCAAGAAGGCAGAGTGAATCACTAAATCACATTTGTTTTCAGTTATTATACAGCATTTGTTATAGATTACCTGGTAGTAAAGTGATGCTTTAAATAAGTGGGTTTCAAAGTGTAAGATGCCAGAGGACTTCATGGGAAGGTGCAGCGTGAGAAAAGATAAGCCAGAAAAAAATAACTGTAAACATCAAACTTTAGCCCAGCTATGTGTGGAGCAAAATGGATCGATTTTGTCACGGTTCAGACCATCACTTCCTGGTTTTCTGTTGTTTTGTCCCTTGGTGCTGCTTACCTGAACCTCCGACTCTCCATGTGAGGATGCCATCTCCACTCCTGCTCCACTACTGAGTAAGCTACTCACCTGAACCTCCGACTCTCCATGTGTGGACGCCATCACCACTCCTGCTCCCCCCCTGACTCCAGTTCTCCATTTCCCCACTCAGCACTCCCAGCTTCACGCTGCCTGACTGCCTCCCTCCTGTCAGCCAATGGAGACTACCTATATCGTCCAGAACCTGCTCTGTCTCAGTCCTATCAAGTCCCACTCTGCCTCTGTTCCCGTCTCTCCTCTACCAGTAACTATTCCTTGATTATTTATTAAACTTCTTTTTGTTCCACTCCTGTGTGTGTCTGCATATTGGCTCCGCTATTGCTGACAGCTATTGCGGCTGGCAGGTACCTACAACAAAGAGAGGAGACAGAGTCCGGGGTGAACAGAAAACGGAGGAAGTATGACGAAGGTTATTTAAAATTTCGTCCTGATGATGCTCCATTGCCACAGTGTGTTAGTTGCAAAGTGGTGCTAGGTATTGAAGGTTTGAGACCATGCAAACTCATATTGAGACCAAGCAGCCGAGTTTGGTGACTGACACACAGGGAATTGGAGCTAAAGGAATTGTGATTACAGAAGAAAGTAATAGAGACACTGACACTGTGAATACCAAGGCACTTGAAAAATCATATCACATTGTGTTACACACAGCTAAGGCAGGTATATGAAATATGTATGATGTGAAGACAGTGATATGAGAAGCAGCACTGTGC
The DNA here is from genome assembly GCF_001952655.1 of Monopterus albus. Classification (NCBI taxonomy): domain Eukaryota; kingdom Metazoa; phylum Chordata; class Actinopteri; order Synbranchiformes; family Synbranchidae; genus Monopterus; species Monopterus albus. The sequence continues at coordinate 1,932,403 of NW_018127946.1, read as the reverse complement.
ATGATTAGGTTTGGTGGCCAGCTGAGTTTGATGTGTTCAAAAATTATGACTTGTGTGTGTATATATGGTTTTGTTGTAAAGAAAAAGGTGTTCAGTGGTCCTTCAGTGACTTCAAGAAGAACCCCTCGCCCCTGCTGCCTCTGACCATCAAAGGAGAGGACTGGTAGAGAGCATCCTCACTACTGGCATCACAGTCTGGTATGGTAACACCACACAGGCAGAGAGGAAGGCTCTTCAAAGGGTCATAAAGACTGCAGAGAGGATCATTGGGACTGAACTGCCTGCTATGGACACACTGTACACACAGCACTGTCATAAAAGGGTGGAAAACATAATCAGAGATCCATGCCACCCAGCTCACTCCCTGCTCAGACACAAAAACTGCACCTACAGCCTCAGGCACAGCAGGGTGGACAGTATCATCACACACAGAATAAGACTTTACAACAGCTTTTTCCCTGCTGCAGTAAGACTGATGGCAAATACGAACATGTGAGAAATGTGAGGATATATGTGCAATAACTCCTTACTAGACATGTGCAGTAACCCCTCACTACCTCACCAAGCATAATGACATATCCAACTCCACCATGTGAATTACCAAGTGCAATGTTTGAGGTTCACTGGGGAAAATACTATTGCCCTATTTTTGTGTATTGTGTTTTAATACTTTGTCGCCCTTATGTAGCTTTTTGTTTTATGACTAAGTGTATTTTCTGGCTTTTGACTCCTTACCTGACTCCAAAGGAGAGCTGCAGAAGAACTCCTATATGCCTAGACTGTCTGTTTATGCATAAATGGCAAATAAAAATATTGAATCTTGAATCCTTCAGAGTGGAATTGTGTTCCAAAAATGTTTTCATGATCTTCTCTGAGCAGAGGTTCACCTGTCTATGCTTTGAAACTTCCTGCTTTAAATGCTATATGTTACAGTACCTTGTCCAGTAGAGAGTCTGGAACAGTGTGTTTGTTGATGGTTGCTGCCTTGACAATCAGCTGTTTAGCCTCCTCTGTCCTTCCTCTGTTTAACAACCATCTGGCTGACTCTGGAATAAACCTGACAGACAGAAGAAATGTGACAGTTCAATAGTCTGTGCTGCACAAATTAAAAAAGAGGAAAATAGCAAAAAGAGGCAAATTAAAAGACTTAGTGCGCACCATATGTAGATAACGACCACTATAACTGGAGCCGCTGTGATTAGCTGGGCTAGTCTCCAGTCCCTGATGGCATAGACCACACCAGAAAGGACACACTGTCCAACTGCACCAAACAGCTGAGTCACACATGCTCCCCATGATCTCTTGGACACCCCGATCCACTCGATGGCTGCAATTAGGAACATTTCAAATGTGTTATGTTTTTTAACAGTATAATAAAACAGCCCCTCATGAAAAACAGATTTTATCAACTCCAGCTGGCTAGCTAATTAAGATAAAGTTAGCCTTCTGACTCCATCTAAAAATGTCTAGCTGACCCATTATTAAAACTAGAACTCTGAAAAAGGGATCTTAACTATGCGTTTGATGGCAGCATCCATGATACTGTATCATGCTAAAAGACTGAGTCTGAAGCTACATGCCTCTGGGAAAAGGTTAGCATCCTCACCAGTAATGAACCCTGAATGAAACAGTCGTGGATTAACAGGCCCCTTGGCACCGATGTACAGTAACGCCTCTCCTACAGTACAAGGGAGCAAGTTCCACAGCTTTGTAATCATTTACCATCTCTTTTCAGATGCTCTGCATTTCTTTGTGGTCACTTTGTATTACATGTTGTCATTTTGCATCTCTGGTTTTTATTCGAATTTGTCTAAATGGTTGTTTTGCCATTTTGTGTTTAGTCATTTGGTGTCTGTTTGTGGCTATTTTGTGAGTAGTTTTACTCATTTTGCTTCCTTTTTTGATCATTTGATTGGCATCCATTTCATACAACTCTTGGCCAGGGGTCTGTGTCTGACAGGCCTCTCAGCAACCCATTCGTGATGATTTTAAGAATGATGGTGAAAAAAGTAAACTAAAACAAAAACTATTAGGCTGTTTAGAAACAAATTCATAATTTTGAACAGTATATGTTAAAGAGAAGAATAAAAGGCTGTTAAAAGACTAGATTGATGAATGTATTTTAAATACAAATAATATAACCACAGGAATTTGAGTTGCTTGCTTGCGTCCACACCTGTAACAGAAAGACAAGTGTATAAATACATTGTAGAGATGAAGATCAGCTTCTGCTGTGCTAAACACATTAAATTAAAAGAACTGCTGGTTACGTGAACATTAATAAAAAAAGAAATAGCTATGAGCTCTATTTAATAAATGTTTGACTATTTATATTCCACTGTAGCTAAATGACAAGTATAATAGTGAATACTTGATAACTCAGTGCACATTTGGCTCTTGATTTATGAGCACAAAGCAGTTCAGCACAGCAACTAACACTACATTTCTTTGTTTGTGTGTGTTTATGTAGTATTCATCATATTGTGGGGTCCAGAGCAAACTAAGGAGGACAGTGGAGACATCTCCACTGCTCTATAAGGACAAATTTTTTATGGTAATGGCGGATCATGGGGACGTTGAATAGTTCCAAACATTAGGAGCGAGGCCACAGAGCTACACTGACATGGCTGCTATGTTCCAAAGTAAGAAGTTGAAATTAATAGCAATAATTATATTTATGACATATTAAGTTAGTATATCAAAACACATCTTACAAACTTTTGACTGTCTTTCTCAAATATTGGGTTACTTTAATAATTAGGTACCTAGCTAATTAGCTGATCTATCTACAGAACACAGAATTAGTTTGCAAGGCTTAATGACTGTTTGAAACCATTTGAAGCTCCATGAATCTTGTGACCTGCTGCTGTTTTTGAACCCTCAATGCTGCGACTCAATCTTAATGGCTCTGGTAGGGACTTGCCTCCTGTGCCAGTGCACACAAGGTTGAAAGTTTTTATTAGGATTATCTTAGTTTTAGAGTTAACAATTGATTTTGAAAGTTTGATACTGTGGGACATATGCATATGTCTAATGTTCATTAATGACCACATTCTATCCTGGTCATTTAATGCATACAAGTGTGAAATCACAGTCTGTAGGTTATATTAAGCACCCAAGAACAGCATGTAATTTTGGTGTAGTGTTGACTTCAGACTGCTGTCAATTGGTACGGTATTTCTTTTTCTAAACTGCACGTTTTAGAAGTATGTTAATTGTATGCATATCAAATTTATATAGTGTTAAACAACACATCTTTATACATCATAGCACAAAAGTCACACAGTCAAGCTCAGCTGCTGATCCGCGGTCAGATTAGTGTCAGCCCTGAGGATCCAGTCTGTGTTGTAGTCTCGCTCAGGATCTGACTGGATAAAAAATATACTGTCTAAGTGAAAAGGAAGTATAATATTGGGGAGGCAAAGAGCAAAAGGAATGATCTTTTGAAATAATCCAAATTCCCCACTATGTTGGAGGATAGTTCCAAAATCAGGAGCTGACTTTGAGCTCACAGCTGCTGGCCAAGAATAACTTTCACACATTACTCGCATTTCACACACAAGGGCCCGGGTCCCCTCGGCTCCAAACAAAATTTCATTGTACGTGTCACAATGTTACAATGACAATAAAATAAAGCTTCTTCTTCTTCAATATTTCAACTTCATACTGTATATATACTTAAGGAAAGATGAGATAGCATTTCACACTGGAAGAGCCCACTCATTTATTCAAGTTTCTTCTTTTCTTTGTCACCTGTTTGTATGCACTGTAATGGGTATTGAAATAGCCTTGTTATGCTTAGGTCTGTAGGAGAAAAGTAAAATTGCTGCTTGTTTTCTGACAGGTTTTAGCTTTTTGAGTGCTATATCAACTTGGCAATAAATGCTGCCCCATCTGACACAGTTTAACTTGTCAGTCAGATGATGCAGATGAAGGCCATAAGCTGAAACATATCGGTGATCTCACAATAAGGTTATTCTTTACACCACAAGTGTTGCTGACATGTTTGTCTCTTAAATTGTATAAAATACTAAAAAAACTAATGTGGCAGCAAAAACTGTAGTCATGTTCACTCCATTTTTGGGATTCTGTGTGAAATGTATCAGATTTATCTTTTTCTCCTTCTGCTTTTTTTGTGTTGTTCCAATGCAAACAAAGAAATAAACATGAGACAAAGAATTTGTGACTGCAACAGTCTTGTGGTGATCTGCAAATTCAAATTCCCTAACTCCCGCCTGCAAAGCCACTTGTCTTAACATGCCTTTTTTTTTTTTTTTTTTTTAAATCTAATACTGTTGCTCAACAACTCACCTTGGTACTCAGTGCCCTTAGCTTGCTTAAATATGCTGTTCCAGCCTTTGAACCTTTCAGTTCGTATCAAAGATTTTAATGATGATCTGAGCTGCTGTACTGCCAGTTCAAAAGAGATTAATTACACCTCCTCAGGATATTGTCTATCAGTGTTTTATTTCTCTGGCGTCACAGTAATGGCAACAGTAAACACAGACAATTGTTTCAGACAGTACATGAGCAAAAGTACTAGCACACTCAGAAACATCAATGATACAAGACAATTGGGAATATCTCAAAATATTTAAATATTTAAATACAAAATGCGGATTACTACAAAACCCAATACTACCACAAGGTTAAGCAAAGGGTGCTGTGATGAACACATCAGAAATATATAATGCCTGGACCCTGAAGATTAAAAACAAAAACAAACAAACAAAACCCATTTAACTAGTAACAGTACACTAGTTATCATGTTTACTTTTTATTTGCAGAAAGATCCTGTGGCTAATTTAACACCTTTTCAGTTAGAAGAAATTGTTAGAAAGACTTTATACTTATTTATTTTTAGATACATTTGTATACTGATAAAATGATATAAAGGTATTATTTCTACATATACAGTTTTAAATGATCTTTGAGTACTATTAATTGTGTATATTGTTAACTTGGGTCACAGACTGCTGCATACAATTGCCCTTGAAAGTATAAATGAAGTTGTTTTGACCTGAAAATTTATATGGCTACCACTGCAACTATTATTTTCCTCGTACTGTTATGATTAGAGATTTAATAAAAGTGAGGTTTAAAAGACAGAGTGGTCATCATTTAGCCAAGGAGATCTAAGTATCCAAACCTATCAACGGCAAAAACAACCCACTCATTAATAAAGATCATAGTCTACATACTGTGAACACAATGTTCTTTATCTCTATTTTTTTATGGTACTGGTTGCTTTCATTGGTTTGCTTAGAGTCAAGTACCCAGAATTCAACACAAAGGCTGCACTCTGAGAAGTTCATGGCTAATTTCTAACAAGGAAGAAAGGGGAAATAAAAAGTTTGAACATCAGCTCATTCACCATAAGCCCTGCACGCATGCTAAAAGTAAAGAAATTGTTAGACACTGTGGATAATCTACTTTGTTGCTTTCTTGCCAAAAGTGTGGATAATCTACTTTGTTGCTTTCTTAGGAGCAACAAAAGGATGAAAAAATCAAGACCATTCTTGTGTCTGCACAGTAAATACAAAGCTAATGCTAGCAGTTGGTTATCTTAGCTTAGCATAAAGACTGAAAACAGAGGGCAACATCTAGACTGGCTCTAAAGGAAGGTAGGAAAATTCCACCTACCGGCACCTCTAAATATCAGTAATTGATATGCTACATCTTATTCAATTTGTGTAGATGAAAATGTAGCTTTATGGGACATTTTGTGTCTCAATATCACGCCTTTTACATTGATGCTTGTACAGTTTGACCAAATGAGATAACCTATTCATTTGTGAGCTTGAGGCATGTGTGTAGGAGGACTTTAAACCCTTGGACAGAGATACACTACCTGGTTCCCCTTGTTTCCAGTTTAAACCAACTCTCCCTTGTAGCTTTCTATTTACTGGACATACAGTATATGAGCAGTAGAAATGTCCTTATCTAACTCTCTGCATACACAACTCAACAGCATTGGATCGATGTTAGTTCAGGTAGATTTCCCTGGGTGACCTCCAACAAAAGCAGGTATTGCCACAATTCCTCAGTAAATTAGTGTTGCAGTTTGGTCTTCTCCATGCAGCTCGCTTACACGTTGCCCTCTGCCTTGTTGGTTGAATCAGGGAGTTCTTTTTTGCTGGTCTCAGGAAGGAGAAACACAAGAGATCCACTGAGCAGTACAAGGACACTGAAGACTGTGATGGGTATGGACTGGTGTAATACAGCCAACATGTTGAGCAGTGGAGACAGCATCCCTCCTACTCTAAAGGGTATGGAGCCCAAGCCAACAGCTGTTTGCCTGAAAGAGGAAAACATGGAGGTCATTTTCAAATATATACTGTGTATATGCGCAGTATCTGTAATTGTATAGTTTGTATACTTTGATTTTGCATACCTGACAGAAGTGGGAAACAATTCCTGAATGTAGATCAAACATATTGTACTAGCCCAGTTCAAAAATAACTTTCCTGTGGTTACAAGGGCTATAACAACAACAGCACTGTCTGGAATAAAAATGTAAGTACAATATATCAAACTGCTGACAGTGAAACTGATGTATCCACATAAAACGAGTGTGGAGGACAGGAAAGGCACCTTGAGGAAAAGCCAGGGTCAAAAGGCAAAAAGAGCCTGCTGTCAGAAGGGTTGATATCAGAGATAATTTTCTCCCCACCAACTCCAGAAGCCAGATGGAGAGGAGATTTGCTGGAATCTCAGAGATCCCAAACAACAACTGAACCAGGAAGATGTCAAGACCAAACCTACCCACATTCAGAATGAGGCAGTAGTATCCTAGATTTAGTGAAAACCTGAATACAACCAAAAATAAATAAATTAAATAAAAATAAAGTTAACTACATTTGTTAAAAATGCATTACAAAATGTGCTTAACTTACCAGGCAAAAGATATAAGAAACAAATATTTCCTAAGGAGTGCTGAGGTAAAAATTGTTTTGATTCCTCCTCTTTGGACTTCTTGTTCCTCAGTTACCTAAAGGGCAAATGTATCATTACAAAACAGAGGACAATACTTATAAATACAAACACGTGTTATGGTGGGGTTTTTTTACTCCCAGAGAATAAATCCTACTGACTTGATTCCCTCACTTATACTAGAGTTTGACATTTGTATTTTCATTGAAATGTCTTGACAATTATTGGAGGAATTACTTTGAAATTAAATATAGATCTTCTTTATCTTTAACTGTAATAACGCTGATTCAGGGCACAATTTCATTTTGTTCTGTGCTTTGATTTATGACCAAACACTATGCATGGACGGACAGAAGTAGATACAAGACTTTCCTCTGACACATTAGCCAGAAACATTTTGCAGCTTCTTGGCTGCACTTTGATATTGTGCATATTGTGATGCCCACTGCACATTAGCAATAAGATTATAAACTGTACCTGTTAAAAATCAACATACTAGCATTGTTGCTGTGAGCATGTTCACATGCTGATGTCAACATTTAGTTCAGAGTGCAGCCTTACATAACCACTAGCATGGCTTTAGACTGTTAAGTCATGCTTTGGTTGTAATCAGTTGTCATTTGATGAAATTCATTCTTGCCTTGTTCAGCAGATTCTCTGGAATTTCTTTTTTATTTATTGCTGCAACTCTACATATCAGCTCATTGGCTTCTTTGGGTCTGCCCTGTCCCAGCAACCACCTTGCAGATTCAGGAATCCACCTTAAAAAAATTGCAATAAAAATGTCAGACTAACAAACTGTAATGAGTTTCAATTTACATTTCACCTATTGGACAGATTGTAAGGAGTTCTGGAATAAATTACCACTGTTATGCTGATGATATTCAGTTGTATGTCCCTGTGAAGGATGACAATCCTTTCCAATCTGCTGATTTAGAGGCTTGCTTCTATGTACCCTTAAAAACTGGATGTCACATAACTTTGTTTCTTAATACAGATAAACCTTAAATATTAGTGATTGGACTGTCCCGACTCAGAAATCAGTATGACCATCTAGAATGGATAACTGTGTGGTTCCTCAGAGTCTGACAATAAAAAAAGGCTATGTGTGATCGATGATCGTACTTTTTCTTTTGATCATCACATTGTCATTACAAAGTCGCCGTTTTTTCACTTGTGTAATATTGCTAAACTCAGACCTGTTCTCTCCATGGGGGATGCAGAAACACTAATTCATGCATTTGTATCACCTGGATTAGATTACTGTAATGTTGTATTCTGGCCTTCCATATTGACACACTAAAGGTCTTCAGATGGTACAAAATGCAGCAGCAAGAATCTTGACTACACTGAAAAAGTTTGATCATATTACACCTATTCTGGCCTCAATACACCGGCTTCCTGTTCATGTTTAATGACATTATACAGTAACATCGTACATGGTACTGCGCTGTCATAGTTTCTGATATACTTATACATTATGTACCATCTCACTCATTACATTCCCAGTATGCAGGACTTTTGGTTGTTCCAAGTGTGAATAAGAGCTCAGCTGGTCTTAGGCCTTTTTCTTACCATACCGTACTTCCTTCATCTGGAATGGCAAACTCTGTTTAGGCTTTTAAATCTAAATACCAGTTTTTTCTAGCTAGCATTTAATTAATTGCTGTATTTTGTTATTCTGTTGTTTTATTGAAGTTATCCCTTGTTTTATTCTAAATTTGTTCATTTCTACATTATACTGTATGTGTATTTATTGTTTTTATGTATTTGTTGGTTTCAATTAAATTAATTTTAATCTATGCTAATAATTGTTTTTTTATTGAAGCTTTGTATTTTATGTGGATGTAAAGTGTATTGAAATGCTGAGGTGTGAGACCACACTTCAAATAAACTTGAATTGAACTGAACTGTCTGACTCTAACAAACCAAGCTACAAACACAGCAGTCTTCCTGAGCACACTACTCGTATAAGCAAATTGATTTTGCTAGATCTCACTGAATGCGTTTACATGGACATGAGCATCCCGGTTATGATTGAAGTATCCTGTTTTTGTAGTTCCACATGTAAGCATCATATCCTGATTTTAGAAACCTGAATAAGCTCTTATCCTGGTTTTGAGAAACCCACATATACTAGGTGGAGTAGGCCTCCTTAGAGAAATATCATATCAGACAAATATTACTCTGATTATGAACACCGACATGCGCTTTCTCATAGACAACCATTTTAAATGTACTAGATATCCCTCAATGCGAATTCTCAGTTTCATTAGCATACATTTTTAGGTATGCACACAAAAGTACAAGTGTGTTAAATACAGATACTTTCATAAGTAGTTCAAGATAATTGTTTTTTTTTTATTTATTTTAGTTTCTTACACTTGCACAGACAACATGAACTACTTTTATTGTGTATTTTTGGAGTACCCAGACAGGTCTACTAGACTGACTGAGGCACCTCACACTGGTGCAGAATGAACAGTTTAATCACTAAGTACATAGTTCATCAGATTGCTAGTAGAAAATACTGAAGAAAAACTACTATGCAGTCAAACATTAAAAAACAAGGAAGTGGGACAAGCAACATTCAAATTCTTCAAAATTTTGGATGACATGCTTGGTCACGTTCACTTTCCACTATAGAGGATGGAGGAGTTGTCAATGGATTTGCCTGTCCAAAGGTGTTACAAAGCCTCCAACAGACGACAGGCTACATCAACTCCAGTTAGTATATATATATCTTTCTCACTGAGAAAAAATAAATGGGCCTAAATACAGTTATCAAATGTTTTCCCTAATTAATAATTGCCTCTTATTCATATCAGTAAGATGACAGCTGAGGATGCTGACAATTTAGGCTAGGAGTCATCAGTAAACATGATACTAGTCTTTATCATGTATATATGGATATGCACAACCAGATTTCGCTGTGTTCCATGCAAAGCCAAATATTATCAAAACCAGGATACTCATATCCATATACAGTAAATACAATCATTATGTGAAGTACCACAAGAGCTATAAAGCCAAGATACACATGGGTAAACTGGATTTGGCCAGGTAGGTATGTCCAGGGAGTGTAATGTCCAATTACAGCACAGTGTAAAGAATAAAAATAAACAAGTATATACAACACATACCATATGTACAAGAACACAAAGGCCTGTACTCCTGCCATGACATACTGTGCTATTCTCCAGTAACGAATAACATAGATCAGACCAGCTGAGGCACACCCTCCAATAGCTGTAAACACCTGGCATGCACAGGAGGCAGAGGACCTTTTTGTGATCCCAATCCAGTCAGTAGCTACAAACAGAAATTAAAGACCAAGATCAATGCAAAAAAAAAAAGAGAAAAGAACCAAACAATCCCATGTGTGTGATATTGCCCATAAATCATACCTAACACAGTGGAGGCAGTTCTATACCCTCCACCTGCAAATCCAACTATGAACTGTGATACCAAATAAATGTGGAAATTTGGAGACACAGCAACAACAACGATGAGTATTATCAGAATGACAACTGGCATCTGGGTGGTCCTCCTGCGGCCATACCTAAGGTTTAGATAGTGGGTCAAATGAATATTTAAATGTTTGTTTCCCAACATTTTGCACATACTGTATACCTTTTTCTATCACTTACGATTCAGCTATAGGTCCAAAGACAAATGAACCAAAAAGTAAACCAGCCAGGAACACTGTCTGCACAACTTCAACCATGTTTGATTTGTCACACACAAGATCAAACTGCAAAACATAAAATTAGGACAGTCAGGGCAGATGATACCAAAGAAATTACAATAAAACATCATACTTAACTTACATCAGTGACTATGGTGGCTTCATACAGTGTGTTGTAGTACACCCATCCATTCTGGCACCCTGTGCTCTCATTGAGTCCATACTCCCTGATGGCACCGATGTCCCAGTCCACAGGCACAAACATCCGACACCTGCTGAAGGTCCCATCCTCCTCCCGGGGCACAGTCAGGTTCAGCTGCTCATCTGCGGTCAGATTAGGGTCAGCCCTGAGGATCCAGTCTGTGTTGCAGTGGCGCTCTGGATCTGACTGAAGAAAAACACAACTACAAAAGCAAAGTGGTATTAAGATATTTGGGAAGCCTAACCCGAGAATGATAACCTTCTGGAAGAAACCAAAGTCTCCGATTGCCCTCAGAATCTCTCCAAAATCAGCCATTTTCCCACAGCAGACAATGATCAGCAGAAGCACGAACTCTGGTACCTGGTTATTAATCTTCAGTTCAAAATAAATGTTTTACTACCTGATCTTAGACAGTGACTAAGTGTGGTGAGCACACATCTCAAGGCCAAATGTTATATTAATGACATTTTATACAAATACTGTTTCCACTCATTGACTTTATTCAGCTACTTAAAAATCACCTTGCATGTGATGACATCTTCCAACAATGTAATGTGTATAATTTGTTAAGGAATCTCTTCTGTATGTTATCACAAATATTCCACTTCAAATTATGCTTTTGTGGACATACACATTTTATGATTAAGCACATTCAAAAATATATGTAAGGAACTAGAAAAAAAAGAGAAAGAAAAACGTACTTGCCAATCATCCGATTACAAATCATTCAATGCCACCACATAGTGGAAGAATGATGGCTTTTCTGATGAGCAAACAATAAAAGGGAGAGAAATTAAGAAAATCTCTATTACTTTCAGCTCAAAGTCTTTGATCATTTTACCACCAAAAATCAAGCATACTGAACACACAGGGAAGGAGAAGAGTGTAACATGTGCCATCTGTCTGTTGAAATGACATCTTTGAGCATTGAACAGGTTTCATTGAGAAAAACTGCATATCATGACATCAAAGCAGAGTGTGTGAATAGAAGCCCCAAGTAAATCCAAAAATATACTTAAACTGTATCAGTGAGCTGGTGTGCCAACTGAACAAATAAATTGTGAATGATTAATGATGCTCTGGAAAAGGCCAACAGTGTAAAACACTACAAACCAAACCAAGTACAGAACATGATGAATTATTTACAAGTAAAATGTTCCTTTTATGTGATCTGTACATTTAAAATGGTCGATGAAGCTTTATCATAACCTACAAACCTCATGAACATTCTGTGACAGTGCATGGAGTTGCCATCTTTACATACACCATTTACAATGGTACACAAAAAATGCACTGGGAGTGGTGACACCGATTTGTTGGTGAATGTTCAAATCTCAAAAGACATTACAGTACTGTCAAATCTTCCCAAGTAACAAAAAAACTAACTGGCTTCTGGTGATGTTTAAAAGCTTACTTTGCCCAAAATATGAACAAGTTACTTCTATTGTTGTCCAGCCATGCAGACAGATTTGGTCTGTTTGGTGAGTCTTTGACAGATTTGTCTTAAGGTTCCTGCTGTCGTTCAATGCAAACAAAGTGAATGGAATTTTGTTTGTGGCACTAAAACATAAGTCTATGGCTATGTTCATAATCGGAATGCTAACATGCTAACATTTGCTAATCCAGTCTAATCACTGAAAAAAGTACAGTTGAAGCTGCTGAGTATGTTATTAGTTTTGTAGGAACTTAAATTTAATTCTTGTCACTAAATAAATAACGCAAGGCATTCTCAGAATTATCAGAATTCAACCTGACAGGACATGAGTGACTGCTCCAAATTTCTTGTTAATCCATCAAGTAGTAGTTCAAAAATTTCACAAAGATATAAAAAGCAGCCTCGAGGTTGCTAGAGGTAAAGTCAGGGGATCACCATTCATAAAGCCTTCTAGAACTTTTTTCTAAACATTTTTTTTCAATAATTCCACAGTTGCAGTGAAAACTGTGGACAGCGGGATCCATGACCAGATTAATGGACTATTTCAAATGTCATTTTGAATTATGTGACCACCAACAAAAAAAAACTAGAGTCTACAGCTATGCTAGCGGTCATGCTATAGCACAGCAGCACTTTGAGCTAAATGCTAACCTCAGCATGCAAACATGCTCACACAGATATTCACGAACTTAGTTTAGCTTGATTGCATGCTACCATTTGCAAATTTGCACTAAACAGACAGTTCAGCTGAGGAGAATTTCATTTGTTATGCAGGCTTTTGGTCCAAGTATCAAGCTAAAATCTTGACATAATGGTTGAGCAAGATAATAATAAACACTTTATTTGGCCAAGTATGTGACACACACAAGGAATTTGTTTCTGGTACAGAACTGAGGCAGCCATCTGCGGCGCCAACTCACACCAAAGGCTCTAACCATCGGGGACAACTTGGGGGTTCAGTGTCTTGCCAAGGACACTTCGGCATGTGGACTGCGGGACATGACTGCTCTACCCATCCTTTAGTGATCTTGAATAAACATAGCAAATTTCATTACAATCCATCCAATGGGTTTGGAGTTGTATCAGAGGGGACCACAGTTTTGAACAGATAAACCATTGTTTCTATCCCGAGCTATGACGCCAACATGGCTATAAACTTAAATTCCATTTACTTTGATTGCACTTGGGTGGAAGCAGAAACCTCAGATCAAGACAAGCAACATCCAACTGTCTACATGGCTCAATGCCACTGAGAGTTGACAAACTCTATTCTTGGAATTTGGATGATCCACCCTTTAAAGTTTTATTACCCTTTGACAGAACATTCAGTTCTTAGGCATGCACACAACCACATAAGTTCATTAACAGTCAGCCTGTAACAAAAGCTGCCTCAGGCTCAACCATCATCACCAGCATCAAGGATTCTTCCCAGCTGTTTGATCAGTAAATAAACAGGCTACATGGCCTCTTAACAAGGCAACATAGAAACAGTAACTACCCGTGTCTGTCTGTTGGTGTTTTAAGTTTTTAACCTTGTTGACACATTTATGAAAATGAAAGAAAATTCTCACTGCAGGTTCTTAAAGTTGCCTGTTTTGCTGGTTGACTCCTCATGAACTCCTAGCGATTTACAAACACTAGTGGCTTTTATTCAACCCAGATATTATTATTAGCAACAGCTGTTCACATGCGATCAAAGGAAAATTACTATTGCATAGTACAAGAATATTAAATAGGTCTCAATCTGAAAACAATTGTGTCTTTAATACCTTGGGAAAATGCCATCTTATAGTTTTGTATGATAACTGCAGTTGCGGGACAGAGCAGCTACAGCTGAGATGTGAATTTTTTAAAAGATTTCATGAGTGCAGTCAGACTCGAAACGTTCTGCTTATGTTTTGACAATACCACCCCACACTGATACCATGGAGGAGAGAACTCATCACACTGCCTTGTGCTGCCTTATACAGCAATATGATAATATTTAAGCAAAAATCCACCAGAATTCAGAGAATTATTCAAACTAAAACTATGCTACAGTGTGTTTATGAGGTATCTATATCAGTTTTATGGGATTTGCTTAGATTTCTCAGATAGACGTAAATAAAACATACCAAATAATCACAGACTTGATTTTTTTTCCCCACTCGCACTGGCAAAATCTGTAGTTTCATAAACTAAAACTGAATTTGCATTTTTCAATTTCAGTGTAGTATAAAGTGCCATATAAAGGTGGCACGACACTGATGGCACAGTTGATAAAAAAAAAAAAAAAAGGCAATCTTTTTCAGTACTGGCAGGAGATGGTATGGATTGTGCTTATGTATGAAGAGGAAGATTAAAAAAAAAAAGAAATTAGGAGTTGATATAGTTGATTGCATCTCTTCCATTTACTATATAAGCGCACTGTAAACGTTTCAAGTGTGATTCCTGTGATGAATTGAGCCTCTTCTCAACGTGGTCCTCATGCATCCTGCTTTAGTGTAACACTCCTGCCAGCTTCACGTCTCATCATGATCAGCTTTCTCCTCCTACTTGTCCTCGTCCTCCACTTTTTGGCAGTAGTGGTTTCTTGGAATTGACTATAATGCAGCTGTGCAATACCATTAGTTTCCGTCCTTTGTTGCTGGCTCTACTTAACTGATGCTGAGCTGCGCGAATCCAATGAGCTTAACATCATCAGGAATTTCAGACTCCTCCACACCAGATGCCTAACAGAGGGAAAGCAACATAAACACTGCTTTTAAAATCTCCAATCAAATTACTGACTACAGTAAAACATGAAATAGATATCTTACGCGAGTAGACAGAAGCCATTGTATTACTTCATAAATGTATGCGTCAATGTACTCACCAATTTAAAGGTCAAGTTTTTGTTACTATGGGGATCATCAACAATCTTCTGCAAATTGGCAGCAACTAGACAGAAGATGAAATGAAGTGAGATGACCAACTGATGTAAAACTTTTCCCTCACAACCAGTGGTGAAAAGAGGAAATAACAGCTTCACAAACTACATGCACACACTAAAATCATCAACCATCTGTGTTTATGGTGTACAAGCAGTGTTGCATGGTGCAGCACATTTACAGTACTAGGTAAAGAGCATCGTGCTCACTCAAAAACAAAACTGAGGGTTTGCACAAAAAAAAGCAAACATTTTATTTTGTATATTTACTTCAAAATGTATGTGCTTACTTACACTAAAGCTAGCTCAAAAAATGTAATCAAATCAGTGGTAAACAAATACTAGTTCTACCACTATTCACCTTTAAAAGAACCCAAAATCTATACAATATTCTTGATAGGACTGATGTTAGAAAAAACAAGGCATTTATAAATTGTTCTGCCTGTGTCAGTATCATATAAACACACTTCAGGTAAAGATTTTCATATGAAATCACGCAGAAATGTTTTCTCAATGCAGTTTTGCAGCTTCCTAGTCCCATTTGATTGGACGCGTGTCACAAAAACATACGATAAATGGCTATGCATTAAACTTTAATAGAGATGGGTAAATAAACTGGAGACACACAAGCAAAACTTGCCAAGTCATCACGACTTAGTCTTTTCTCTTGTAACACCAGACCATGTTTTAGAACACTTCTAATAAAGTGCAAATTTAACCTTTGTGTGTCTTATCCTAGTGGATTTTATTGTCTTTTTCTCTTCTTTTTGGGCAGCAGTTTGCTAAATAGTGTTGTTGGACCTTATTGAGCCATGCATCAGACAGTGCCACCATTGAAGTGGGTATTTCCCTTGAACACAGGGGGAGGTACTGAGCAAACTGTTGCTTGGCAGACCAAAATGAGGAAAAGGAAGATGACAAACTAACAGGGGCTGGGGCTACCTTCTATTTTAATGCACACTTACTTGACTCTCTGATACTGATGTCAGTATCACCTAAAAGGTTAGCTTGCAGAAGGCTGAACCTGCCTACGATACGTAATCTGTCACTGAAACACACGAGACAACACTGAGGTTGTATAATAATAACTAAGTAATAAAAAAAAGACTATCAACCAAGCTGTGCTGCTGCACACATGCATCACACACTATGCTACTGCTTTTACAGTACCTACCAATGACTAAGTCTCTCCCATCAACCAGACCTGCTGAGACCAACTCCTGAGAAACTCCGTCAGCAGAGTCTGAGGGGACACAGACAGGAAAAACAGAGTGAGACATGAGATTGGTGTGCAATAGTACATGTAAAGAAAAAAAGCTAGGTGAGCATTCCTACCTCTACCAGGCATGAACTCAAATCGGATGTCATTGAGTTCCTTCTTGTGATTTCTCAGTCTCAGAACAAGGCTGATGGGCACACTGGAACTGGCTGCAGCTGGATCCTACAGTGGCGACAGAAAACGAGTTACTGTGCTGCACACTTCTGCTTAAAATAGATAAAAATGCGCATCTCTTCCTTCCTTCTCTCTGGCAGGTTTTTGTCAGTGGTGACCAGAGTTGATGTATTTGCTCCTTTGATGAAATTTCTATTCTCAAGTAGGATACAGGGCTATAGATCCATGTGTGTTGTCACCATGACTCTAATGTAGCTTTTAAATTTTGCTTGCCCGTTCATGATGCCTATGGCACAGCTATTCTCACCAAGAGAGAAGGGTAGAAAAGGTTCTTCCTATTCTGTCTGTCAATGTCTTTGAATGGATGGTTCTGTTTATCTCACTGAGGGGCTAGAACTGTGACACTCATTTAACACCTGCATGTTCACAATGAAGGTGCTGCAAGGCCTTTTGAAAGTGCAGCTGTGAATCATGGTGTACTAATAAATGCTTATTTGACACAGCGGGGTATGTGGATGTTTCAGAAAGCTGAAGCTGAAGGTGCACTGTTGAGCTTTTGCAGTGCTATTTACAAGTGGATGATTTTTTTTAATTTCTAATGAGACATGCTCAAAGACAAACATGGATGTCAGGGATAGATGCTAATATTTTTAAAGCACTGGCCTCATGGGCCACCAAGCCCCTAAATTTAGTGGCCAAAGTACATTTTTGGTGTCCCAAATGTAAATGTATGTAAAAACAATGCAGAAAACGCAGTAAATAAAATTCAATAAATGAAAAGACATTAAATTCAAGTAAACATGCATATATTCTGTCTCTTGGTTCCGTCTCTTTTTTGCAGCCACAGGTCATTGGGCCATGGTTAATTTTGAACCCTGGATGTTTCACATCCTGCCACAAGTTGCAGGCTATTCTGGATAGTTAGTGGGTATAACTTAAGCCATTTCAATGCTAAGCAGGAGGTACAGCTCTGTTTTGTTCTCCTGCACTAAACTCTATCAAGAACACATTGACACTTGTGCTGTTCCAAACTGAATGAAGCAGTGCATATACTGTGTGTGTGTGTATGTACACACACACACACACACACACACAGTAGTATATTCAGCAGGTTCAATACGAATCTAGTTTACACTACTGAAACCAGGAAATAGACATACTGTATGTTGCGTGCAAAAGTCTGACACTGGCGAGGGTTTTCAAATTCACCTTTTACATGATGCCAACCTAACTACCAGCTAAATAAATTGAAGCATCTCGACCATATATAGCGTAAAAAAACACACCTGAGTACTGTGTGGCAAAGTTTAGCTTTCAGCAGTGCAGCAGGAGACGCGCATAGCTGTATGTACTGCTTCTAACACCATTCAGTACATCAGTATCAGTACAACTCATTCAAAGCTGTTCGAACTCGCTCTGCTGTGGCTGGCCTCAAAACTCATACAGAGTGGGTGGGAATGAGTATGAGCTCTTGTTCAAACTTGTTCTGCTGATGCTAGCAGTACTAAACTCGTCCTCCCATTAATTTTGCCCTCCCTCTACACTGCCTATATGTGTTGGATACTGCAACAGCTGTGCATGGGACAGGGGCTTATCCCTTTCGCAGTAGAGTAGATCCAGTTTTGTTAGCTGTTAGCCTTAGCTTGTCAGCCTGTGGCGACTGTTAAGTAGGGATTACCATAACATTACATATGTTATACTATAAAAGTTACATATAATAAGCTACTATTGCACAACATAGGCTATAAATGTGTTGGTGACCTGCAGTTTATTCATTTGAAAAAACATATACACAAATAAAAACTAACAATATCAGACAATAAACCATTCTATGATGTTGTAAAGGATCACATAAATAAAGCTGATACCAGTCACAGGATTAAAAAAAATGCTCTTCTTTGACGTGATACGGCAGCACACAGCTGTTCGAACTCGCTCTGCTGGACACAGAAAAACTTGAAAGGTTCAATTCTTGTTGTCTAGTCACCAATACATATCCTAGGTAACCATAAGAATCGAACGTCACTAACTGGCATTTGCCTGGGCTAACTAGCACTCTCCATATTAATTTTTTACCTGAGCAGTGGGTCCATGTGAAGGGCTCGTTTGAGTGGGAGCCTGTGGTGGAGCATCCTCTCCTGCATGGCCCATATTCGCAGGGCTCTGATTTGTGGCACCAGGTGGTTGCAAATGTCCTGCAGAGCCATCTGCTGGTGGGAAATGCTAAGACAAACAAATTTGCAGATAAATCAATCACTTTGAAAGCAACTGAAAAACAATCACATACACACAAAAAAGAGGATACTCATAAAACAGTCATGCAGATCTCTGTATCAAGGCAATAAATCTAGATTTTCAGGTCATGTCCACTACACATGGACTCACCTCCATATTCTGGGACCCGTCCTTCACTCTGGGTGACTGCAGAATGGACATGATAAATCATCAGGATTAAAAACATGCAATTCTTATTTTATCTCCCCAGTGTATTGACTACTGTAGGATTGAAGGAATTTGACACAAGGTAGGTGACAGTGAACACTGACATCAGTTAAGATTAACCGACAGTCAGGAGACATAAACCGAGTGTGAAAACACAGTGAAAAATAATTTGATATGCCGTTTTACTGAAATACTGCAACAGGTTTTCATCATTATAAGTAAATAACTATAAGAGCACAACAGCATGTGAATTTTTTTTAATTCTTCAATATAAACGGTGTCCATTAGCTTCCACGAGACTGAAGCAACCTACAAAAAAATGCAAGTTATCTCTTAGTTGAATGATGTTTGAGAATTTTGTGCTTCTTAGTTGATTTACTTGAGTAAACATAAACAATAATGGCGCTGAGTCAAGAGGCCTCAACAAATACAATCTCAAACTTGACTATTAGCACCACCTGCTGACTCTTAATATTATGGTTTGACTCTTGGAAGAAGCAGACATGCAGTCTCACCCGCAGACCTGCCACAGCAGCTTTGCCCTCCTCACTCTCCTCATCCAGTTCATCATCGCTCCACTCCCAACCGCCGTCCTCCGTCTTGTGGAGACGGCCACTTGAGCCGGGCACACGGCGCACCTACACAATGCCAAAAAAAGCAATACTTCATACTGAGCCATCCATGATTTCTTTATTCCTTTTCACAGGCATGTCGGAGCGTGCACAAAGTCGAGAAAATAGGACACACCCTGAACAAGACAGCACACCACTGCAGTGTGATACAGTAATTCTGATATGCATCAAATCTTTAGCTACTGAGTAGTCAGTATATTTGTAATGGATGACAAACCTTTTTTGATCGGTCCGTTATTGTTGGGCCTTTCTGGAGAAGCCTCTCCTGCAAGTATTCGTTGTTCTGTGACAAAAAGAGAAAGATTTTGTTCAAGAAATACAAATATTGGCTCCGAAACATGCAAAAATATTTTATTTATATAAAGGTGATACATGGCTCACCTTGGCTTTTGTGAAGAATTTGTGCTTCAGCAACTCAGCAGCAGTTGGCCTAAATGGGAAAAAGACATAATGCTCCTCATTTCACAACTGAGGAATCTAATGAAAAACAAAAGCAAAACTAACACAATTTAATCATTAGACAAAAAAAAAACAAGGTCTTGGGACCAACTGACCGTTTTTCAGGATCTTTCTGTAAACACAGAGAGATCATCTTCCTGAAGGACTTGCCGTACTTCTTCACCATTTCTTTATCTGTGATGCCCGTCTCCAGACAGGGAGGGTCATTCTGCAAAGTCAGCATCAGCACCTACAGACATGCAAATACCAGCTTTAGTCAGTAAACAAGTATAACATTATCTGTCAAGTACAAGAAATACAACAACTAAACAAAACACGAGACTACCTTTACCAGGTCAACCTGAGGAGGCTGTCTGGATATAAATAAATAAATCCCAAATGTTTCTTTATACATCAGCATGTCCATAATATGCACGAGTGACTGTAGCAGAATACAGAACTCTAACGTTGTCTCAGCCTCTTTGTTTGACAGGCCTTTTGAAAAAAAAAAAAAAAAAAAACAGCTGTTGACAGGACAATTATGTTTGGCATGTATTCTTGAAGACAATGTAAGTACATAAAATACTGTAAGTTACCTTCATGGGTGGGTATTTGTGATATGGTGCAGCCCCAGTAGCCAGTTCAATGGCTGTTATCCCAAAACTCCAGATGTCAGCTTTGAAGTCGTAGCCACGGACCTGCAGATTAAAACCAAAACCATGTGAACCTTTTCTAGCTGGGTTATGGGGAAGCACAGAGAAAAAGAAACAAGACTCCAACCTGCTCCATGACCTCTGGGGCCATCCAGCACGGCGTCCCCACAAACGTCTTCCGAACTTTGTTCCTAGTCATGTCTCCTCCTGTTGCTAGAAAGGCACTGACGCCAAAGTCTAGGGGGTGTATGTGCATAATTGTGTGTATAAAACAAGGAAAAAAAAAAAAAGATAAATGCACAGTTTACAAGTATTTTTGTTATGACATCTGAGCTTCCTTTGTTCATTCGGTGTCAGAAACATTCTTCAGAGTATGACTACATCTCATTTAAGGGTTTAAAACCAAAGTAGAAAGAGAAAAGACTCTACCAGCAATTTGCACTGAGCCATCTTCCCCAAGAAGAATATTCCCAGCCTTTAGATCTCTGTGTATGAAGAGGAGGATTACAGCAAGATGCACAGATTAAAAAACGATGTCACAAATCAATGACTGCACCAACAGAGGAGGGGCTAGGTTGTGCACACTGACTCTACAAATGAACAATGACCTGCAGCTCCTGGACACAAACATGTTAAAGATGCACCTGACTTCTGTTTGCATCATTCAGTGCAAACTCTGCACAAAGTGTATTAAGCTGAGTCCAGCCTCCCTCCCTCCCTCCCCCACCTCTCCCGATTAGAGGAGTGAGCTTCTCTCTTTGTCTCTTGAAATACTGTCCACACACAAAATCTGTAACATCAGATACATTTCATTTTATTTTGAAACATAGTGATACATATTCCAAAATAGATTATTTTAAGTGAGTCTGAATAGAGAGGCTGTTCATTTGAAACTGCTACACTTGCTATTAAACAAGGCACAGAGGATAAAGAGAGGTCTTTATGTAAAACAAACCTCATCAATTATGCATTTTCATTGTATTAAATATTGAAGAAGTGAGGTCTAGTTCACACTGCATGCCTATATGCAAGACATAAAAGGCTCTGTAGTGGAGTAAGCCAGGACTCGAGTGTATGGTGGGACATGGTGACTGCCTGGATTCAGAGTGCACTGACACAGTGTACAGTCATAACAAAGCACTGCCCTGCAGCCTGGTGACATATCATCATAACTCACCGATGAATTTGCCCATTTTTGTGAAGGTACTCCAGCCCCTCCAATACATCTTTCAAGATAGTGGCAATGCTGGCCTCATCCAATACTCCAGTCTTGTGCTCTCCACGAGAGATGATATGTTTGATAATGTCCAACACTGAGCCTGAGAGAAAGAGACAGAGGCATGTCACAAGACATGCTGACAGCACATGGAAGCAATCTCCAGTTTGGCAAATATCTTAAGCCACGGTGAGTAGCACTGACTTATTTTGTAACATCACAAAACAGATAATTCTACAGACTGCAACCACTGCAGCATCACACCCCCTAAACCTACAAACTTGTACATACAAATGACTAGGGGTGTGACGATACCCTTAGCTCATGAGACAATACACGATATTGGGTTCACGAGAACAGGACAATATTTTAACACTATTCTTAAGAAACGCTCAGTGATGAAATATATGACTAGAAAAATTGTCTTATTTGACAAAGTCACAAAATGCCAGACACTGCAGGTACATTTTGAAATGTTTTAACTAATCATCCTGTAATAAATGTCACTTCAGTTCTATTTGCTGAGTATGAATTATCACATGCAGTGAAAGACGACAATATGAAAGCAGTGTAAAAGGTTTTGCCACTCTCCTGTATGATTTCACACATCTCTTCAGACATTATAACTGTGCATGAACTGTGCAAGAGCTTCTAACTTCTAACTGAACCTGTGTGTCTATGCCATCTTCACCCTCACTGCAAAGTGACATCATCTGGCAAAGGTGCTGCGCTGATCAATCATGTATGGGGGAGGATCGGGATGTGGACGCCCACGGAAAGAAGACTATTTTGTTTATCTTATTAACATGAGCATTCACTGCTATTCACTGCCAAATATGGGCCAAAATTAACGCGCCATAACGACACGCCATGCATTTTTGTTAATGTGGGTTGTTAAACTGTGTTGTTTTTTTTGTTTTTTTTTTTAAATCAATCAATCAATCAATACACACACACACACACACACGTGGCAGAATTGGTGCTAAGGTAGAGTAGCTACCGCTAACGTAGCCACTTGGCCGACTTGTCACAACGTGGCCGTATCGTACACGCCGACAAATGCAGCGCCATGTATTAAAAACACAGCAGGAAGTTTTTACTAGATCAGTCTGAATGCACGTCACACACTCTCATACTGGACTGGTTCTTTTATGTACTGATGTCACAAGACAGCTTTTGCCTCATCAAGAACACATTTAATATTGCGAGACCTCATGGCATGAGATTTCAGCACAACCCTATAAATGACACATGAATGAAATATTTATACTAAAGTAGCACTTCTATTTTGTTGTCTGTTGCTTGTTTATGGGTGGATTCGTTCACTGTTAGTGAGCTGTGAATGTGAAAGTTGATCCTGTCTTAGAAGCAGACACAAGCAAGTCTCAAGTTACTGTGGTGAGAATCAAGCAAGTCAAGTCTGTTCCCTACTATAAATAAAGCAAGTCAAGTCATGCAAAATTCTACATCACGTATGTCATGTAAAGTCAAAAATAAAGTCAAATATTGATCAGAAACATCAATAGCTTTAAATAATAGCAGTAGGAAATATGCTTTATGTAGTGGGAAAATGTTCACACTGCTGTAAATTATCCCAGAATATTGTCAAATATCATGCTAACAAATTTTAAATGGTTTCTGAAAGCTACATTGAGGAAATGTTGTAAGTTAGAGAAACGTGGCTTTATACTCACTTTTAACCAAGGAACGCATATTTCAACCAAAAAATATTTAAAGTCATAGTCCTTAAAATATTAATGACATCAAACCCTTCAATATTATTTATGGTCAGCATTTTTCCATCAATATTCATTATTATTATTATGTTCTGTAATAACCTCTACATATAGTAGTTTTCATTGCTAGTGGCAGAGTCAACCATTACTGCAGGTTCTCTGCTGCTACTGACAAAAAAGAACCAATGAGGCATCAGAAATGACTGAGCAGGACATATTTATAATCGATTTACTGTATACTATATAAGCTACCAATGCATAGAAATAACCAATTAGTACAGAAATACACAGAAAATATACCAGTTGTCTACATGCAGCATAGTATGTAAACTGGTTCTCTGGTGACTCAAACCAAACATTCATGCCAAGTTCAAATCCTAGCTTATTGGAAAAAAAGGCAGGTATAACTGAAAGATAAGAGTTAGATGAAAGCTATTCAATTCAAAAGCAAAGCTTCTGACATTCCAGGACTTACCACCACCGAGCAGCTTCATCACAAGCCACAGTTCATCCTTCACCACAAAGGACGTGTAATAAGACACAATGTTAGGATGGTGGCACTGGCTCATAGCCTGGATCTCTTTCTGCATAGAGAAGGAAGATGAGGGATACAGGGTCAAGGGAGAAGCAGAGATGGTGGGACACACAGCAAAGCACAAATTTTAAATTAATTAAAGTAATTTTAAGCTATTTTTGCCATTAGTATTTTTAATAGTGAATCTCAGAGAGGCAGACAAGAAACAGAGGAGACAAATGTTGGAGGTCAGACTTGACCTGGTGACGCTGTGCACAGAGTTGGGTGCATGATGCGCTGCACCGCAACCGCTCAACTACGGGGCAGCCCTATTGATTTAAGTTACACTATGAGTGACAAGCTGGCAAGCTCGGTCACATTGTATTTTAAACAGAATTTGATATTTTGACTTGAGTTTTATTGGATAAAATCTTACTCCTGGTGTGGTTTGAATGACACAACAGAATTCCTGCTACCACTGTAAATGGCCTAATCCTGAATCAGGAGTACACAGTGTCTGAGTTCAGGCAAAGGAATAATCACTGAGGCAACAATCCAAGACATTTTTACCTAGAAGTCCTCGATGACAGAGCTATGTCATCACATACTCAAATCAGATAGCATACACTGGAGGAAATAACTGATGAGGAACCAAGACATCATTGTGATGTACCACTTTAACATGTCATGTCAACTTCATTCTCATGCACAGTTAAACAAACCAGATAAGGTGCTCAAAACTACTTTCAAGTGCATCACTAAGGTCCTGAAACAAGCCACATTTGCAGTCAGGGGTTACAATGGATTTAATATTTCTAGCTATACTGTGAAATAAATGATCACTGAGGAGGACTGCTTTATAGAAATATTCAACTTACAGGCTTTTTGGATCAATAAAGAACCTTGAATTAATCACACTGATTAAACAAAAAACTGACACGGAATTTCAAGAAAAAAAGACAATCATGTTATATACTATACATATCACTCTACTGTGATATAAAGTTAGAGATACCTTATCCATCTTGTCCACCCATACAGGGTATGATAACATTTAGTTTGTCAGCCAACTGCATGGGGTATTGCTAAAACACTGATCAACTGAACAAAATCCTGCATGTCTAGTCTACAGTGTAAAAATGTCACGCAAGGCCTTAAGACGCCTTGTGCGCTTGTGTTTACATCATAGTTAGAGGCTCTCTAAAACAGTCACAATCAGGTTTTAAAAAGGAAAGTCGTGTTATTTAATATAGCCATTATTATTATTTAACCACTGTTTACTGCAGAACCAATTGTTTACTGTTGTTGTGGCAGGAGATTGGCAGCTTCCAGCTGACAACCTGTTTGTAATGAGCTGTGTTGTGTGTGTAGGAAACAGACTTGACTTCAATCTTACCCAACTGTTTGCAGTTGTGTCTCTTATCAGGAATGATAAGTGTAAGAGAACAATCCTTTTTCAGCGCACATTAGGAAAAGCATTGTAGCAAATGAACAGGAACTTATTTATTCACATTTCTTTTCTATTAATGTTGCGTCTTATTGATCGACCCAGGTCTAGTACCCAATGGTGGTTGTGGTATCATGTTTTTGATCTGTTCTTGACCCCGCCAACCCACAACCCTTCCACCAAACAGACCCACACATATTCACAGTGGCGCCTGCAGAATTATATATCATAGTACACACAAGAACTGCCTACAGTTTGCCAAACAAATCTTGTTTTAACTTAAAACTTTGCTCGTTATAAGAAGATACTTTGCTGGTTTTAACAAGATAATTTCATGTTATTATGATATACTGTAGACTATTTTGTCATTATAACATATTGTATTTTCTGGTAATAAGGTGAGCCTCGCAACAGCTTGGAGTGCAGCACACACACGGTCTTTGAGCAGCACCTCCATAGCTCATTCAGTTCAGATGGCTCTCTCTCATTAACACCCTCCCATACCAACTCTCCACACAATGACCAACGTGGCTCTCAGAAGGTGTGCTTCAGCTGGTCACTGAGATTCATTGATCTGACACTTAAACCCATGCACAATAATCAGTCCACAAATTATGTCCATGCAGATTCTCAGTCATCCAGGTCATAGTAAGCTGAAAAAACATAGGAAAAAAACAAACAACTGGACTTGGTTTTAAGTCAAAAACGTTTCACCTCTCATCCAAGAGGCTTCATCAGTTCTGCCCGACAAAGACAGGTAATGACGCCACT
Source organism: Monopterus albus (assembly GCF_001952655.1). Lineage (NCBI taxonomy): Eukaryota > Metazoa > Chordata > Actinopteri > Synbranchiformes > Synbranchidae > Monopterus > Monopterus albus. Next base: position 1,905,995 of record NW_018127946.1, on the reverse strand, counting down.
GATACTGGGTTATAACGACTCAGTCATTAGGGGACATTGTTGGCCATCAAAGGAGATGGGGATAAATATCTACAGTATGTCTCAACGCCGGTTGGGCAGAACTGATGAAGCCTCTTGGATGAGAGGTGAAACGTTTTTGACCTAAAACCAAGTCCAGTTGTTTTTATTTCTACATTTTTTCAGTCCACAAAATAACACTCCAGTGCAGCTCATGAGTGATAAATACAAAATACCCTGCACATCCCGATGTTACAGCAGGTAAAGTGAGTGTGTGGCTGCTGTTACTCACTCCAAGTTGCAGGGCTCACGTAAAGCAGTAGAAATGATGTGATCCGCTCTAGGGGTGTGCGATACTATATCATATCAGATAGCACCTCAGCCATAAATGCAAAAGTATATTTCTCTATCGTACAACGACCGCCAGAAGCAATGGCATAAAACTTGAGCAAAATCTCTTTTAAAAAATGTAGGTACAGGATTACAGCTGCAGGCACCACTGCATATTCATACACATGGCTTGCAGATACAGGCCCACATATTGCTGTGGTTTCTTACCAGGAGCTCATCCATGCTAGTCTGACACTTTTCCAGGTTGATGCGTTTAATGGCCACCTTCTCCTTTCTCGGCTTGCAGTATGCTGCCTGGACAACTGCAGTGGCTCCACTCCCTGAGGACGACATTAAAGGTGAATCCATCAGAGTTTAGTAAAAGAAAAACCTTTGACTTCTGAGGACAGTAGTCACAGTTCAACTAAATGTTTGTACAAATTTTAAAAGAAACTAGTTTTTAAAGACTGGGGACTCTGGTCATTTGTAATATGACACAGCACTTAATGAAGTATGTAACATTAATCCACCTTAAGTAAATTATAGGAAACTGCAGTTAGATGCCACATCGGATCATCTCTTTTGTTAAAAATCATTAGTCATGTTACCTGAACTAGTGTGCATCATGAATGGCTCAGCCGTATCATACCTTCAGCAAAACCACTACCTACTCCAATAACTGACGAGGCTTCAATTTGCGATAGCTAGCCGTTTAGCTTCGTGCTGATATGCTAAGAAACTATCTCACTTTATCTCGCCAACGAGCAGAAACAGTTAATTGGTTTGGCCGATTCTCTTGTAAGGCCACTTACAGCTCTTGGCTACAAGACATGCAATGCTAGCTGGATAGTAGCAGTTGGTAGCAGACGCCGCTGTAAAGACAAGGGAGGGTACGGCGTTAACATTAGCAAGCTAAGCTACTCACCTATCACCTCATTGAGTTCGTAGTCATCCCTGTCGATTGACCAAGATTGAGAAGACTGGTCGTCTGCCATTGTGTCGTTGTTTCAACGATGCAAACACTGTTTCTAAATAATAACAGACACTGTGGAACAATAGCTACAATTACTCCATTCGGCTCCGATGATGCTGGCCGCTGCAGTTCCGCTGACAACTCCTGCCGCTCCTGTCAACAGAACTTTACGCGAGACTGACGCATCATTTTACGTACGAACTCTGGGGGAGGAACTGGAATGTCGCCATCTTGAGTGTGGCAGAGTCCGCGGCATGATTGATGTAGTCCGAAAAACTTGGAAACAGACAGCATAACGAGGTGGACCATGGCATTAAGTGATGTCATACACTTTCCGGTTAGCTGGAATATGTTAGAGATATTCATCGGGTTATTCTTATATTCCACATCTCTAAAACTGTCGAGTACACACAGGGAAGCTACTGCCACATTTTTGATCGTTGGTGTGCGGTGAAATTTGAGAAGCCTATCCACAAAATACTACAGCGACAGTGGAAGGTGAAGTATTAAGACCATTTGCTCGAGTTAGATCATTTACCCGGGTTAGTGTTTACTCACGTTAATTATAGGCTACTGCACTATAAAACTACTGAATGAAGTTCTCAAGTAGTCCAGTACAAGTAAAAACCCTGTATTGAAAAGGTACCTAAGTAACAAATGTATGTAGAATGGTCCCAATGTTGTATTATTAGATTTCTGGAATGAAATAATTGATGTAAATGCAGGGTATTTTAAACTATATAAAAAATGTTTTTATAAACTCAAGCTATGTTAGACATGTAGGCTACAACCTTGAAAAATACCTTGTAACTATAGTTGTTAAATAGATGTAGTAAAAACAAACAAGCAAACAAATCAGTAAATAAAGTAAAATTCAAATACAAGTACTTTAAAATTGAACGCTAGAGTAGCCTATTTGGTTACTTCCCACTACTGAATAGAAGTCAGTCTACATGTTTGGGGTTTATTGGTAGGCTAGCTGTGCTCAGGTAAACTTCAGTGATGGAAATCATAGCTTTATCTTAACATGAGATCTTACCACTCTTGCCAAGATATTTCATGAAGGTCTTACAGACATTTTCCGCTTTGGGATACTTCCTTTGGTTACTAGGGCATAACGTAGGTCTTTGTCACTGAAACAACTCTGAGACATGAGAATATGTTGATGGAAAACCATCCAAACTATGGCTGGTATCAGTGGTTCTTGCTTGAACTAAACAATATCTAACTCTTTGAGATTAATTTGTAACTCTTTCAGCTTTATGCAAATCAACACTATTGACTCTAGGTTTGCTATTACCTTAGCTTTTGTTTATATCATATAGTCTATGGGTTCACATACTTTTCCAACCTACACTGTAAATGCTTTTGAATAATCTGTGGGTGAGGACAATACCATGTTTTGTTAGTTAAAGAACATGCTTTGTTGTTTCTGGGAATAATGAAAGATAGGCTAATACAATACACACTTGCAGTGAGGTCTTGCGCGTTACATTTTGTGTTTTCACACATGCATCCACAGCACTGATACAAATCTAAATATCGTGCTGCACTCTGCCTTCGTGCCCATTTCACTGAACCTTGTGGAATTTGGAAGCTCTCCCCCCTGGTGCTGCATTAAAACCCACTCATTCTTATGCTGACAGTGTGCTGAGGGTAAGCCAGGCCTGAAAGGGAAGTCACAAGAGCTGCAGCGCACCAGTGATTGCAGTGGTGTTATTCTGCCAAGGCTAAACTGCACATGAAAAGGAGACCAAGAAAAAAAATCTGCCCCAACTAATAATGTGATCTGGTTCAAACGCTGCAGTCGATAAAAAGTCAAACAGTAGCTTTGTTAACAAGCATAGTGGCAAAAGCTGGTGTTAAGGTCTAACCCTGTTGTGACATCAGCAGTGCAGCTCGTCAAACCGGTGTTGGTTGGAGCCTGCGGCAGTACTGACACCATTCAGACTATTTGTGTCTTCGCCCTTGTCTGGTGTACTCCAACCAACAATCCCAAGCCCACGCTTTCTTGCTCAGTTGCGCGCATGGAAAGGAGAAACTTTAAATGAATCCGCACATCACATGAAACAAGGACAAACAAGTTTTGGCTGCTTTAAGAAGAGAAAAAAATCAGAAAGGATGGAAACTAACGGGATCGAAAAGAAGAAAAATGGTAAGACCAGTTTTGAATTTCCATTTAATTGTGTATAGTCCTATTAAACAGAGATGGGGATTTGGCAGATTTTGTTAAAGCATTTTCCAACACTGAAAACTCCTCAGGCCAAAATGGTGAAGCAAATGAAGTGACTTATTAATTTATCTTACATTTTAGTTGTTTGGTTCAAACCTTTCTCTTCGCTTACTGCAGATATTTGCTACCCGGGACGAAATACATTCAATCAATACATTAAAGCACTAGTAGCATACATTATAAGCTTCGTTTAAACTCTACCAGAAGGTGTGGCTCTCTCATCCTGGTTTACATCACTTCAAACAAACAAGTGTTGCCAAACCAAACCAGGGCAGCTCAACATAAGAAGAAACAACCCCCTTACAGCAAGCACAGTTATAAGAAGGTGTTAAAAAGAGGCCCGTATTTCTCTTTTCTTAGCATTCAGTGTGTTTGTTGACCTGTTTGCCAGCCCTTATGGTGTTTGTTTGGCCTGGTCGGGTGGATTTAAATCACGGCACCTGGAGTTTCGCATGTCACCACTAGATGGCGCCCGTTAGACAACACTCAGCAGGCTATAACATTAAATCTTACACAAGCTAATTAAAATGTATCGTTTACATATGATTGTTACATTACTTTGAACGCATTATATCAACTGATCAAATAGTAACCTAGACACATTTTAAACATATTTCCATCTTATTACGTTAACTTTAGTGTTGTGTAAACTGCGACGTTTGTGAGTCTTCGGAAATGTCGGTCAAACCAACCTCACAATGGTTCAACTCGTTTTCCAGAAATATTCTTTAAAATGACATTAATACACCAACAGTAGCATAAACCTGATAAAAGTTTAGAACCACCTGCTGCGGGTTTGTACACAGCGGTATCCTGTAGCCACCGTGGCTGAAGTAGACTGTTTGATAGTCAGCTTTCTGCATAAAGGAAGTCCTGACAGAGACAACAGTGGACTGAGTATATCTGGTATACGCCCCTTCCACACACCGGTCGGTCCCAACGCCTTGTGAACACAGACTGGCAGTGTTTTAGCGCCTGGGGCACCATGACATGCCTCCAACGACAACCTGGACTCAGCACATCTGAGGATTTACTCCACTGTGCGAGAAAGCAGAACGAGATAGAAGCGAACCTAAAGCTCCTAGGTAGGCTGCACATCTTGTAGCAGATGGGGGGGGTCAAAGGGTTGTCTAGGTTTAAAGTTACAGGGTGAATGGCTTTTGATCATCCTGCCTTGGTCGCCTGCTTGGCAGGGTAACAGTATGGAGAGGCGGAAAGTAACGAAGTACATTTACTCAACTACAATTTTGAGCTACCTGTACTTTGAGTATTTAAATTTTCTGTTGCTTTGTATGTCAACTTTACTAGATGTCAGAGAAACAAATTGTACTTTTTACTCACTACATTTATTTGAGAACTTTAGTTTATAATTTCTTTCCAGAAACAGGTTAAGTAAAAGTACACAAGTATTAGCACCAAAGATACCTAAAGTACCAAAAGTGAAAATAATCATTATGCAAAATGGCACAGTTTACACTGATCTACATCATATTATTCAGTTATAATTACTGATGTATCACTGATCAATTAATCTTCTGATTATACTCTATTTTGTTTTATTAAGTAACATTTTGAATGCAAGATTTTTACACTGTGGTATTTCCACTTTTGTTTAATTAACAATCTGAGTACTTCTTCCACCACTGACTGCCTGATTCCATTCACATATACAGTGTGTAAAACAGGCTTTGGCTCATAAGGTTTGACAAAATGTAATATTCACTCAGAGTTTTGCTGTTTGCTTCCTGGGTTCACAGGTATGGAGATCGATCCTGACCTCCAGTTCCTCCTGAAAGGGGGACAGCTTGTCAAGATCCGCTCTGCGTCCTGGAAGAAAAAACGTTACTTCAGACTGCAGGAGGACTGCAGGACCATGTGGCAGGAATCAATGAAGACCTTCAAGACAAACCAGACCTGTGAGTTCTGTCCTAGCATCTCACCTGTGTCTGTATGCCAGCAGACCTCTGGTGTTGTGGTGGTTACATGCATCACAGCTGTTACTTATATAATTTTTTACTTAATACCTAGCACATTTGTGTTTCCAGTGCTGACACAACTGAAACCATCTTTGACATCTCTCAGTTTTTCTTTCATGGACTGGTCATAAAGCTATAAAAGATTATTTCAGTTTTAAAGACCTTGGTATTAAACACAACTGGGCTGCTCATGATAGCAGCGGTATGTTCTGTCGGTGTGTTTATAGAGAGTGTAAATTGTTTTATGGTGTGTGGAGGTGTGGTTTAACGTAGCTCTGGTTGTATTTTCCACTTGTTTACTTCATAATCTGATAAGTGCAGTATCAACTCTGCACCTTACTGGCTTCAGAAATAAGAGGCCGCTGCTGAAAAAATTAAACTTGTGATGAGAAGCTTGTGTTTACCAAGCAGGTTGGTCTTATTTGCCTAAAGATACTTAACATGCAAAAGAGCAGCTTGTTTTAATAGAGTTAGACATTCAAGGAATTCCTTTATTTAAAAGACTATAAGTACACCACAACATTTGTGATTCTCCCCCTACCTTCAGTTGCACTTGATGATGTCTCCGAAGTGCGAATGGGCCGTCATTCAGAGGCCTTGAGGAAATATACAGAAGAGCAGGAGGAGGGCTGCTGCTTCTCCATCATGTTCAAGGGCCGCCAGAAGACCCTGGACCTCATCGCCAGCTCCACCGAGGAGGCCAAGCAGTGGGTCAACAGTCTGGACAAAATCATCTCAAACATAAACAACCTCGACTCCCAGCAGAAAACAAAGCAGTATCCTTGTCATTATAGGTACAATGTAAATACTAGAGATTTATAGGAATTCACTGGAATGAACAGTCTGATGTAAGAGCTCACACTTCCCAGTTGGTGCAAAGATTGAATCAGACAGGTTTAGGATCCCCTGCTGCACACTGATTTAACGCATGTTGCTCCTAGTGTATCTCAGGAGCTCCTGTGGTGGGAGTCAAAACTAATGAGAGAAAGTAGACAAAGATGTCATGATATTAACTCCTTACATTACAAGCATTTCAGTTGGATCTTCAGCTGCCTGAAGAAAGCAGACAGGAACAACGATGATAAACTGAGTCTGCCAGAAGTCAAGAACTTTCTCAATATGATCAACATGGACCTAGATAGCTGCTACGCAGAAATGCTCTTCAAGGTGATGCACTCGTGGTTTTTTTAATGGTTGACAGTGATGAATATTACTTATAGAAGTCTTCAGCAACTATGAAACATTGCTCCTGGTTAATTCTTTCATGTAACGGAATGATTGCACACCAAATTAACTGTAAAGGTGGGCATGTGGTGCTCTAAATATAAGAGAAATGAAACCAGTGCATCCTTGTACTTTTAGGCCAAATGTGGTGCTGATTAAATACATGCCTCTGCAATAATACATTGATAGAAATTTTAATTTATTGTGGAAAAAGTCTTCACTTTAATCCCCATATTTTTAAAAGCAATCAGTTACCTCTCAATATAACATTAATAGTACAGTAAGTTAAATGTAAAACATGTTCATGTGACATTTACTCCCTACAGAAATGTGACACATCTAAATCTGGATTCCTGGATGGAGAGGAGATTAAACATTTCTATGAGCTGTTGACTGATCGGGAGGAAATCGACGTGATCTATGCAGCATATGCTAAAACATCAGGCTATATGAGTCCTGAAAACCTGGTGGACTACCTGCTGAAGGAACAGATACAGAAAGCCACACTGGCTGATGCGCATAAGATCATTGAAACGTACGAGCCAGATGAAAATGGTCAGTGACTTATCTGAAATAACATGGTTTTGTTTGGGTGTGTGCCTGATATCATTGTTAGCACACTGACTCAGTACCAAGTGATGTGAGATTTAAACCACAGTGTAGTAGTTTGACACAGAGAAACATTAGTCATTAATGAGATCAGCACCGCTCTCATGTATGCTAACTATGGAGCTAGATCCAGCAGGCTGTAAGGGAGGGCTAACTATGGAGCTAGATCCAGCAGGCAGTTAGCTGTAAGGGAGACAGAATTTACATATAGTCCATGGACAAGTGAGTGAAACCCAAGTCACTGTTGCTCTGATGCACCACTCTCACATTCAGCTGCCCTGTCTGTGTACACTTTCAGCCAAGGAGAAGAAGCTGCTGTCCAAAGATGGCTTCCTCATGTACCTGCAGAACCCCAGCACCATGATCCTCAATCCTGAACACAAAGATGTGTACCAGGACATGAGCCAGCCCCTTAACCACTACTTCATATCTTCCTCACACAACACCTACCTTATGGAGGATCAGCTCAAAGGGCCAAGCAGCACGGAGGCTTATATCAGGTAACAAGCTTTGATCTAACCTTCAGGAACTCAACAACTGCTGTAATATTGCAGTGATATCACTGCAGTTTGCAGATATTTGTCCAAATCCTGGTCTTGGGTTATCCCTCTATCCTAGTGGGAGGGGCTAAAGGCTGCAGGGTGTGTCTGTTTTGAGCAAAGCATCCTATCATGAAGTGATTCAGTTTTAATGTGTTTAACTTATTCCTTGGTTGATATGTGCTGGCTATAACATCATACAGTATGAGGTATATTGTTTATTTAATGTGCTGCATTCTGTCTATTCTTGATGCACAGACAAATTCATCACAATGTGCATTATATAAACAAGTTGGTGCTTTGTCACCTGAGTGCCCAGGTGTTTATCAATAACAACCTTCAGGCTGCTGCTCAGAGCCTTTTTGCATCAATTTAGTCACTAATACTAGTTGCCACTCACGCAGGGCTCTGCTGAGGGGCTGCCGCTGCGTGGAGATGGACTGCTGGGATGGATCAGATGGTGAGCCAGTGATCTACCACGCCTACACGCTCACCTCCAAGATCCTCTTCAAAGATGTGATCAGAACCATCAAGGAGTATGCCTTTAAGGTACATTTAGTATCTAGTATCATAAAATATCCATTAGCATCTATGCATGTTTTCTTGGTCTGAGGGCACCCTCCGTCTGATTGTTGGCAGACGTCCGATTACCCCGTGATCCTCTCCTTGGAGAACCACTGCAGTCTGGATCAGCAGGAGGTCATGGCCCACCACCTGAGCTCCATCCTGGGCAGTGCACTTGTCACCTCTCCTCTGGGGAAGGGAATGCCCACACGCTTCCCATCTCCTCAGGTTGGTATCTACTCATTAAGTCAGGATCCTTAACATGGCTAGAAATTGTGATTACAGATGGTTGTGATAATACCACTCACTCACAGAGCTGCACTGGTGGTGTGTGTGCACATACCTGCAGGAGCTAAAGCGGAAGTTCCTACTCAAAGGGAAGAGGTTAAGCAAACTGCAGCAGCCAGAGGCAGATGACACTAATGTGACAGAGGAGGAAGAGTCCAATGATGAAAATGAACACAGGGGGGAAGAGAAAAAGAAGGTGAGGGTGGCATCAATGGAGAGTACAAAAAGCAATGCATTAGTAGGTATGTCATTTTACTTGTCTTGAAATTTTAATTTGTAGAGGAAAAAAAAGATTCAACTAGCAAAAAAGCTGTCGGCCATGGTGATCTACTGTGTGAGCGTCCAGTTCCACAGCTTTGAGGACTCCAGGAAAAACCAGAGCTTCAATGAGATGGCGTCCTTCAAGGAGAGAAAGGCCACGAACCTGGCAGAGGACTCAGGTGAGGAAGAGTTCATAGGATTTACCTTAGAAGTTTGTTCATATTAATACTTCTTAAAACAGAACAAAACACCTGAAGATGTAAGGCTGACCTGGAAACAAACGTAAACAAAATTTAACATTTACATCTAGAAAACAAATTACACAATAGTATAGAGTTGAACTTAAATCGATTTTTTTTAAACATTTAAAATCATAGGAGCGATTTTAATTGACAGGTTCAAGTTACTTTGATATTTTCTGTTACTTCATACATTGACTTCACTACATTTTAGAGGCAAATCTTGTACTTTTTACCCACTACATTTATAACTTTAGTTACTAGTTACTTTTCATAACTTGTCTACTCTGGCACATGTTTGTGTATAGTATAGATAGCATGGGTGACAACACACTCTGGTGGTGAGCCTGTAGAAGAACATATTTTATCTGTCAGGGTGTCATCCACCTTCACTCTTTGTCCTGTTTAAAAAGAAATCCAAAGTCCAGCATGCCAAATTGTTGTCTGAATCAAACTCTCTTTTAATCAAGATGTGAGGCTGGATCGTGTCAAAGGTAGAAGAGAAATTAACAAATAAAAGCCTCGCATGAGTCCCAACTCCATCCAGATGTTTGAAAAGCAAATTAAGTAATAATAACTCCACTCCTCTATGAGGTTTGTAGTTAAATTACAAAGGATCAAGTAGGGGCATAGTTTGCTTCAAAATTCCTGACCTCACCAGTTTTTGAAATGTCTTCATTACAGTTGAGGTCAGAGCAATGACCCTAGGATTTTGCACAAAGTTTCAATAGGTAACCACAGATTCCATCCGGTTCCTGACTTTTATTTACTTTAGCCGATAAGAAGGCTTTTTCAACTTCCTTGTGACTCAGTGTCTCTGAGCTTCTCACTTAGTTTCTGAATGTCTTACTAAAATCAAAAGTATCAAAAAGACAAAAAACAAAAAAAAACACCAAACCAACAATAACAAAAAAGATTAAATGCATTTGCAAATTCAGCATTTGAGGTAAGATGATCTACAATAGCATGCATTCTGGTCTTAGTATCCTGAAGGCCTGCTATAGTTTTCATGCTTGACCAGGCCCAACCAAGTTTATATGCAGCCATTGTACTCTCCAGTTTCCACTTATAGTTCTGTTCTGCTCTTAAAATTTCCAGTTTTAACTGTATAGTGTGCAGATCAGAAGCAGTTCCATCTTTGAAAGCGTGTTTCTTTCTGTGAATGCCAGACTATACGGAGTTTGTGAACCACAGCGTATTAGGGTAGATTCTTACTCGTTTGCATGGCACAATCATATCCCTGCAAAAGCTGGGTGCAGATCATCACTGCAGGTCTGCTTAAACATGTCCCAGTCAGTGCATTCATCACATTTCAAAGAAAGCAGAGTCTTCAGTCCATTTTTTTAGATCTCTAATCTGCACTTTGTTGTCCATAGCAGAGGTCCATAGTCTGTGCTGTAAATTTAATGAAACAGTTCCTCTGTCAGAAGAAGCTACATGTGATATACAAAATCATGCATTTTCCAGTGTAACCACAGATCATGTTAGTAGATAACTTGACATGTTTTCTACAGTTAACTTCTTCATCCGTCATAATGTGGAAAAGCTGAGCCGCATCTATCCATCAGGCTCCAGGACCAACTCATCCAACTACAACCCAGTTCCCTTTTGGAACGCCGGCTGCCAAATCGGTATGATATACTGACACGAGGAGGGAATGATAAACTGTGTAGTCCAGTCTGATAATACAGCAGGTAGGATGTCTTGATGTGTGATGAAGTGTTTTGTGTCATCACTGTTGCTGTTCCAGTGGCTCTAAACTTCCAGACGGCCTGCACAGGCATGGATGTGAACCAGGGCAGATTCATGGTAAATGGAAAGAGCGGCTACATCCTGAAACCGGCCTACATGAGGGATGTAGCCACAGAATTTGACCCCATCACGCTGGCCCGAGGACAGTGGCTGAAGCACAAGGTGTTCCATGTCATGGTGAGGATTTCACAGTGAACGCACACAGTGGCATTTTTCAGCCAAGGGTTCATGTTATAGAAGATGTTTTGTATCTGACATGATGTATCACCACCTGCCATCAGATTATATCAGGCCAGCAGCTGAGCAAGAATGAATCCTCCATAGCGGACCCGCTGGTTAAGGTGGAGGTCTATGGAGTGCCAGCCGATGTTGCTGAGAAAGAAACCAGTCATATTGAAAACAATGGTACCGTTTTCTTTTTACAAAGAGCTGTTACTGTTCTTACAAATACTGAATTAAAGGTCTGAATACTTTTTTTAACAGAGAGAGTTCAGTTTTACATTCCTAATCCATTTGATCAAGTGTCCATAAGCATGATTTCACTCACACTACCAGTCAAAGGTCTGGACACACTTTGCCACTGAATTGAATGAGAAAGTGTGTCCAAACCTGTGACTGGTAGTGTAGTCGTTATTGAGTGTAGATTGAGTAAAATATCGGTTTCATCAACTTAAAGGGAAATGTGTACACAAATGTGACACATCAAGTTGCTCTTCTGTCGTAGGTTTTAACCCTGCGTGGAATGAAAGCTTCCAGTTGGATGTGTATGTGCCCGACCTGGCCTTGGTGCGCTTTGTTGTGGAAGACTATGACTATGTGACTGACAATGATTTCATTGGACAATACACACTTCCATTCAACAGCTTAAAAATGGGTAAGTTCAGCAACTGACAGTGGATTTATGAGGTCCTTCTTTGCTCTGTGACGTAAAACCACAGATATTTCTTTGTTCGTTTATGAAGTGTGAGAACAGAGACTGATCTATTCCTCAATTCAAATGCGGAACAAAGAGCTCTTCATATTCTCCTTTTTCTGATCTCTGACTGCAGCCACTTTGTGCTCCCACACAGGATACAGGCATGTGCCTTTGTTCAATCAGGACGGAGACCCCCTCCCCTCAGCTCGACTCTTTGTACACATCATGGTCTTTGATGCAGAGTAGCACATACATCACTGGTACTGTATACAACTGATGGTAATGAAGTTTTGTATTATTATTGCGATTAATTTATTGGCTTCATTTCAGTAGTGTGAGCAGTTCGTGTTAATGAACACCACGTTCTCAAGGAACAGCAGTGTCGGTTGAAAGATCTGGACATGAGTGGGAGGTGTGAGGTGGATATAGATTATGTATGGAAATACTGTGGATACACACAAGGTTAGCTCAACTTTGTACTAGTCCAGATGAATCACATTACAGCTACTAATATAGAAGCAGTTTTAATTGGTTTGTGTGAGTTAAACGTTATACCATGTTCGGGTTGCGATAGCATACATTTTTTTTAAGATCACTTGTGTCCGTCATTTCCTGTCACTTAATGAATTGTCTTTTTAATCTTTTTATGCAAATTACCTTGTCCTGATTTCTGATGAAAAATAAGCCAACATAAAATCCATGTTTCATCAAGTATGATTATTTTTTTCATTTTTCACATTATGAATCAAGATGAAGATAAACGTTTTAAACATGAACACCTGCCTCAATCTTTTTTTTTCCCAGAACATTGCATCTGTAGCCATACAAGAGTGTCAAGGTCAATCTAATTAATAATCCACCAGCTACTTATCAACTGTGAAATAATACAGCAGTAGTACTCAGATTCTTTACTTAAGTAAAAGTAGCAATACCACAGTAAGAATACTGTTACGACTACATACATAGTTCAGCTCTTTCATTGTTTTGATTTTACAATTCACACTTTTACTTCTGATTCCAGTTTCTCAGTTGTCACAGCCTGCTTTCGGCTCAAACGGGTCACTATTTCAGCCAAAAAGCTCTGCAGCTGTTTGGCAATCTATTGTGGAGTATTTAGCAGCTACTGCCAGCTCACTTAACATAAATAGAAATGCGGTTTGCCATTAGTCTGACAGAAGAAAAGCAACATCTCCCTATAAAAATGTGCTTTATTGTAACATATCTTCTAAGGAAATTGTTAAAAAAAATCAGGTCCACTGTAAAATAAATGAACAGGACAAACTAAAATTTTCCTCTCATGCCTTTTGGAGTTGATCCATATCAGGTACATTGTCAATTGTGACAGACAAATATCAATGACACTGGGCTAAACCAATCATCTTTGGACTTAATTCATTTACCATATGTATTTTAGAAAAAACATGACAAATTTTATCAATGTAAAATTTTATTATGGAAAAGGGAAAAAAAACTGATGCTCAGGATGACGGCAATGCCACACTCAAAGTAAGCCAACCAACAAGTGTTAAAAAAAAAAAAAGAGTGAAGAACCTGATCCAATAAAAAAAAAAAAGTGACTAACTCAAGTGTTGTAGAACTTTGGTGTTAAATCAGTACAAAACGATGAAGGTGTGACTATGAATGAGGTGAAGCACAAAGGAAAAACTAAGGAAGCACACACACAACATGGCTGTGCACACAAACACATGCTTGTCCCCTGATAGGAAAGATGAGACCTGACTGAGAATTCTTACCAAAGGCAAGAGAGGGAGATTATGGTTCTGACAGGAAGAGGGACAAAGAGCAGGATATAATGAGCAATATGCAACTTTTCAAACCAAATATTGACAAAAGGTCAGTAGAAAAATATCACGATACAAACATTTTCAGAGAAAGGTACTCAGAGAGGTTGAGAAGTCAACCTAACACTTCCTAGAAAAGGACATTGCACTGAAACCATCATCATGAGCAGAATACTCATCACCAACACAAATGCTTCTGAAAAAGTAAAATAAAAAAGCTGTAATATGCCTGAAGGAGCACCAGTCTTTCAACTGGAGAGGAAAAATGGTGGAAATTATGAAGTAGTGTAGGTCTTCTGAATTTAACATCATAACCCATAAACTAAGCAATAAAGCAAATGAGGTTTGTTGGCGTGTACAATCCCTAGATGGCACTAGAGTTTTTCATTGCTTCATTTTATTGTCTCACATTGTTAATTCACCTGACCATATATGGTCCAGCTGCTTTCCCACTCTGTAAGAAAATACTAATGAGACAATACTAAAATGGAAATAAAACCATTGCTTTGTGCCCTCACAAGCAGTAAGGCCTTAATGCCGTGATGAGGTTCATCAGTCCTTTGCAGTGCCCCAGTAGTGCTTCAGTTTGGAGCTGACCCCTCACATTTAGAGGGCGGACTGGATGGGCCAGGACTGAACACCCATCTTTAAGTTTGGAAGGCAACCCCCCCCTTTTTTTTTTTTTTTTTACTTTCTTTCACAACAGAAGCTGATAACTATGGCAATGTAGTTCACTATATAAGGTTGTTTGGCTGCTGTTACTGAAGTAGACCAGGCAATATTCATCTGAAAAATAACATTTGGACTTTCTAATCACTAATCAAAGGGTATATATCCAGTTTTTCAACCAATCATGTATGAAGGCTTGCTCAACACAAAGTCATTGTGATAAGCAGGCCAGTCTTAGTGTTAACAGACCTATCTGCCTAGCCTTGTCAAGTGCTCTCAACACACAAACCAAACACTTGGGATGGAAATTCTCCTAGGAAAAGGTTATTGCCATGGTAGCTAATGTTGCAGCATTCGGTTTGCGTGGCTCCTCTCAAAAGTAGGCACTGAGGTGAACAGCAGTTTAAAAAAAGTCTGTGAAGGTAAACACCACACACTGTCTCCACTGGTTTTACACCAGGGCTGGATGAGGCCATGCCATCACCGTATGTCAATCAGGAGAGAATGACGTGGCTTCAACACTGTCCAGACTCGATCTGACACTCCCTAAAAACTAAAAAAGCTGAAACAAACAAACAAACAAAAAAAAAAACTATAAAAAACAAAAAGCATAGCACTCAACCCGTTTACTATGAAATCCCACACCATTTGCACAAACAAAAGGGATACCTTTGCAACTGTGTTTTCCAAGGGTGGAGCTGCGCCATTTAACAGTGTGCCAACAAGAAAAAAAAAAAAAGTGGGTGGTGTGTTAACATTGGAAAAGTATAAGCGCAACACAAACAAAGACGTCGTAACATTAAAAATATACATGACCTAATGTCAAAAGAACAAAACCTATAACGCTATATTTACTACTAATGGTTTAAAAGTTATACTTGAAGACCTGTTAAAGATATGAAGCCTATTAAAAAATAATTTTCTTATTTGGCAAATAACATGAGATAAGCAAGAGTTGGGTGAGAAAGAAAGATAAATGGCACGATTTGATCTGAGCTATCAGATCAAAACTATCAAACACAAAGCGCTACTGTGCTTGCCGGTGGGATGCAAGGTTTACAACTGCAAACATACTCCTTTGCCTAAAACATGAACTATTTCTATATAAAATGAAAGCAGAAAGAAACAAAGTCGCATCTAGATAATGGCACAAGTATACTGAGGGGAAAACAAATACTACCGAGACATTTACCCAGCGTTTGATGATTGAAATCAAAACTAAAGTAAAAACCTTATACAAAGATACTTCTGTGTCCACTTTAAAGCATATTGTGTGTAAAGGACTGAAGTACTCTCCCATGTACAAAATATCTCCCCATATAAACAACATCCACACAAGGCACTTCATTCAGTAAGAAAAGAGAATCACAGTCCTTTCTACTACAAGAAACTGCCTGCATAGCAACAATATGAGGACAAAACCTTTTCAGACTTTTGTGTGGTACCACACAAGTTTCAGACAAAAAATTTTTTTGTTTGTTTTGTTGGTTTGAAAAGAAGCACTTTATCGAATAGTAAAACTTTGTTGGTCTGAAAAGACCAGAGTTCATTCCTCTTAGTATTTCGTCCCCAACATCATCAACTTATGATGCTCCGTACACTTTCTGGTGTGGTTTTTGTGAGACACAGTGCTCCTGGGATATTGAGCATTTATTTTATTTTTTTTTTTTTTTGATGGCACTCAGAAGGTAGCCTGTCACCAGGTGATGCAAGCAGAGACGGGGTTACATGAAGGTTTCCACAGTGAGACTTCAAGGCGTCCCCTTGGGTAGATACAAGAGGGGCACATATGGGAGGATCTGCCTGAGTCTGAGCCAAGTGGTGGCAGAGAGGGGCAGAGAGGGCGAGCACAGGCGGCGCTGTGACATGTCCTGCTACCTGCTTCTCAGATTCTGCAAAACTCCATAAACCTCTTCTTCTTTGCTGAGTCCCTCAAAGAAAGGTAGCAGGTCCAGGAGCTCTGTGTCATTCATGTCGTCAAACCAGGACTGGACTGGGACCTGGGGAGAAAGGGAAACCACCTGCATTTGTTTTTGTGTTTTAAATCAACTAAGACTTTGCTGCCAAAATTACAACTATACTCTAACTAGTTCTAGTTCTTGGAAAAAATAAAAGCCACTGGATCTTTAAGCTGTCACGTTTTCTTTATTGTCATCAATGTGTATGAAGACTGACACAAGCTAACTTTGTTCCAGTACTGATCTGTCACACAAAGAGGGAGGAGCTGTGGACATTTGGTTGTCCTTCACTTTAACTTCAGCTTAAAAAAAAAAGCCATTTTCCACAGCAGAATAAAAGTATCTTCTAATTGTGACAAATATGTTGGTGGTTTAGGAACTCACAGCATTTTCTGGGTGGAAAATGTAAGAGGCGGGTGAATTGTCAACGATGATGACATTGTTGAGCTCTCGCCCCAGCCGGCTGAGGTCTTTGACGTAGTTTCCTCTGTGGAAAACGCAGGATTCTCTAAAGAGTCGCGCTCGAAACACACCCCACTGGTCCAGCAGGTCTGCCACAGGATCTGCATACTGCCCAGGCCAAACACACAGGAAAATGTTACACTGCTATAAAAACTACACTTAACACTTTTCCTGATTGCCAACTACAACAATGCATGTAGAGAAACTGTGAAGCATATCTTTGCAGTCACATGCCTCAACTAGAACACTAACAGAACAAAACTGTAAAAACTGAAAAGGAAGTAGAGCAGGTTATCCTTCACAGATGTGTCTACCTGACAGGGAAGATGCCTCAGGAAATACTAGTCTAGGACACTACAAGCACCACTGACACTGAACTCAGCCTGAGAGACATCTGATACCAGAGAAACACCACATTGGGTGTTTCTGTCTCATTCGTTAAAACTTACCCATGCATTACTGGCTAAGATGCAAACAGATGGACAGCAAAGCAGAGGGAGTGTGAATATTCATACAGCAGGTGCACATGGAAATTACAGACCAGAACAAGCAAACAAATGTTGTTCACAGTTCCATAGGTGTCCTTGGCTTGTTACAAAAGCACGTTTGAACAAGGAAACGTGGCCATGTGTGAACACACCTTGGCAAGACTGGCCGTAAACAGCACACATTCAAACAGCTCTCCCATCTTTTGAAGGAACTCATCCACATGGGGTCGTTTCAGCACATACACCTGCAAGACACAAAGCAGACTTTAGGCTAGGTCCAAGAAAATCAACATGCATGGCATAATGGGAACATCAGACAAACACTGCAAGTACACATTTGTTTGGACAGCACATTTTACTATAATCTTCACAATGTAATTTATAGTCGTATTTTGACTATGTTGTTAAGTGCGAGAACAGTTTTACAGAAGTATTCCTGCTACACACTTCTTTCATTATCACAAATCCTCAGCAGAATAATCGCCATCTTTAAAAAGCATCATTCCCACTTACAGTTTAGACGTCATCCACTTTTTTTGTATACTCTTACCAGTCCAGCAGCTGCCACCCAGTGCAAGTAATCATGAATAGGCCAACAGAATACACACAGCCTATCCTGGATTACTTGAACTGAATCACAGCCATTCTCTGCAGGGTCTTCACAGGGGTACAAAGTGGTAGTCTTGCCCTTAATAAACTTCATTAAAATATTTCTGGTATGTGTACAGTACCTGATGAACAGTACCATCAATCTCCACGGGAACAATAAAATCAGCGTTGCTGATGGGCTGAGAAGGAACAACATAATAGCATATTAATTTTCTTCAAACTGTTGGTGAAGCACCATAACTGACCAGCAGAGGGCCTACTAGTAACACTAAAACTGTAATTCACACATTGTGCAGTCTGTCAGGAAGAAGAGGATCATTTTTGCCAGATCAAATCTCTCATCATTGCTCTCCTTCCCACTGCAACTTATCTAGTACTATAACACAACAGATGGCACGGTGGTTACTCTCAGACAGGTAATGGAATAAGGGAGGATGAGTAAAAAAAAAAAAAAAGCACAGAGAAACAGGAAGAGCAGCAGGAGGTCTCCACAACATATACTGGAGTGCAACAAAAACAGACAACCTCTGTTACTACTGCTGCAAAATGCTTTTTGTTACACATGGCAATGCTTGTTAAAGCTAAAGAAGAGATTGTATTAACTGCAGCTGGCTGTCCACATCAGCCAGCCCTTAGTCTTTCCTATTACCATCCTGCTTTGTTTTTAAATGCGGTCAGGACTATAATATTGCCCTCATTCTAACTACTGCACATCCACCACCTGCTCCTCTCCTAGCCTTGTTTACACAGTGGCCAAATAGATTCAGCACAGCTTTGACCTCCTACATATTTCCAACTGAGCTTCAGCTATTAAGACAAAGATAATGGTGATGCTCTGCATACATGTAGTGTTTTACAAGGATGTAGGAAAATGCTAAAGGAAATGAAGTCAGTTATGTTTTCAGTTCAGTGAAGGTTAGGTTAAAAATGATATGTTTTAGACAGAAACAAAGATTGTCCAGACAAGTGATGATCATAGTGTATTAAAGAGCAACACACAGGCACAGGTGAGAACTGTGCAGGCCATCAGTAGCAAACCTATGACCTAAGATGAGCTCTGGACTCTTCTTACCTTGAACGAACTGTGGACGAGAGTTTCATCCAAGTCAATCACCACACACTTTTTTCCATAGTCAGATATTTTCATTTCTGGCAGCAGGTATTTGGCTGGCGGCTGGTGAGAGGACAAGGCAGGTAATATCAGATAGGCTGAGGGAGAATGATTATGTTTGAGAGAGAAAGACAGCGATAGGGAGAGAGAGTGACATACACATTCCATAAACTCATGAATAAAGCTGAGCAAAAAAGCCAACACAATGTTAGGAAGAGCATCTCAATGTGTAATGATGCAGATGAATAAATGCCATGTTTGAAATGATAAATCAATAAAACTACTTGGAACTTCAAAATGACATCACCAGGGTATTGCCACATACACTGATCAGCCATAACATTATGACCACTGACAGGTGAAGTGAACAACCATCTCGTTGCAGTGGCACCTGTCAGTGTGAGGGGTGTATTAGGCTGCAAGTAAATATTCAGTCCTTGAAGTTGATGTGTTGGAAGCGGGAAAGACAGACAAGAGTGAGGAGCTAAGTGACTCTGACAAGGGTCAAACCGTGATGGCTGACAACTGAGTCAGAGCGTCTCTCACACTGCAGGTCTTGTTGGATGTTCTCAGTCTGCAGCGGACAGTACCTACCAACAGTATCTAAGGAAGGACAGAGAGTGGAATGGTGACAGGGTCATGGACGCCCAAGGCTCACTGATGATGAGGTCGACCTATTGTAGATTAAAGTTTTAAATTTCATTCATCCTTTTCAAAAGATTCCATTTTCCCTTTGCTAAAATGGGTGAAAATAAGAAATGCACCGATTACATCTTTCTTGGCCAATTTCTGATTGATTTTTAAGTCTGACCTGCCGATTACAATTTTGGCTAAATCCAATTTTTTTTCTTTGTAAGAACTGTAACTGACAGCATACACAACTGGAACTTTTCTTTACTGAAAGATTAAATTGTAATAAAAAAAACACTGTATTAAAGTTTTACATTTCTGTCATCTATTTTTCTCTTTCGTCCACGTCCGGGGAGATTAGCTACAGCGCCATGGACAGTAAACTTCTTGACAATGTTGCGCACAGTGGACACAGGAACAGCCAGATCTCTGGAGATGGACTTGTAGCCTTGAGATTGTTCATACTTTTCCACAACTGTGGTTCTCAAGTCCTCAGACAATTCTTTACTCTGCTTTCTTTTCTCTGTGCTCAGTGTGGTCCACACGACACAGCGATTGATTCAACTTTTCTCCATTTTAACTGGTTGCAAGTGTGATTTCTATATTGCCAGCACCTGATGATTGCTACAGGTGAGTTTCATTACAAATTAAAGGAGCATCACACGCTTGAAATACAGGTATTTCTGATGATTTTGAAAAGGTGTCAATAATTCTGTCAGTCAATTTTTGGAGTTCTATGTGGAATGTATCGGATTTGGCTTTTTCGTGTTGTTCCAATGCAAACAAAATACATAAACAAGGAATTTGTGATTGCACCAATTTTCTGGGAGAACTGGTGCATTATCTAACAGAAATGCAAATTTTTGGCCATGACTGTTTGTGTTACACATGCTATGCTTTTGTTCTGTACCACTTGAACCGTCTTGCCTCTATGTCTGTTTGGCACAGCAACCAGAAATCTCAGAGACTGGCTAGTCACCGGTCAAGACTGATCATGTTGAAAACCGTCCATTTCCATTCTCCGCCGATCAATCGGTATATCTCTAGTGAAATTGAGAAATACTGCACATTGGTCTCTATGAAGACACATTCAGCAGCTACAGTTGTGATATCGCACCAAGAGTGGGGAGACTGTGTCTAACAGATTCTTTCTAACTTGCCCTCACAACCACAGTTTTCACTCCTTTTAACTAAATTTTTCACTGAATGGTCAGCTCTGCGATGGATTGGCGACCTGTCCAGAATGTACCCCGCCTTTGCCCAATTGGGCTGGAATTGGCTCCAGCCAATATTATGCAGGTGGTCATAATGTTGTGGCTGATCGGTGTACAAAGTTACACTGTCGTAAAACCCCTAACATTTTTATCAGATATGTGGAGAACTAAACATCTCAGTTTGAAAATCTTAATGAGCTTCAACTTCATGTGTGAACATGAGGATGAGGTTGTGAGAACTATGTGAAAATGTAGGAACAGTGCTGTATCCATTCACATTTGATGCATCTGGGGTGCTGAGTTTCATGTGGTAGGGCTGTCACTTTTTATTTGAATGTGGAACATTCATTTGAACATGGTAAAAAGAAAAAACAACAACAATCTGAACCGTAATGACCTGTTTGAATTCAACAATGTAATAAGCACAACAGGCTGTTTGATGTAACCTGCCTTGAAGTCCAACAGAGGACATTCTTAAAATTCACCATCAGCTTGACCTGCTGACCTCTCAGTAAAAGTAAGCTAGTAACATTATGTTTGCAAGGACAAAATGCGGGATAGTAGCAAGCAAAGCTGTGCTGATCGGACAATAACATCAGAGCGGTGTCAAGGATTGCCCAATCTACAAAAAAAAAAAAAAAAGCAGATGCCTACTTAAGTACAACACATCTGAGGATTCACCTGCAATCTTGCTACTCAAGTGATGCACCGAAGTTAACATTACCACAGATGAGTAGAGCAGCATCTGTTCTACAGCCTCACCTGGCTGTCCTACCCCTTCAGCTTACTTGCCCTTAAGACCAGTGGGTTGAATGTTGGCTACATGCTCTAAATACATCATGTAAGCTTTCAGTGTGCAGTTAATTTTATTTTATTATATTACATTTTTCTACCCCTGAAGCATGTCATGACATCTTAGCCAAGCTCTCCTAATGCAATACATAAATTGGTCAAAGCAGTGAGAGGTACTGACTAATATGTATATTAATCTGAACAAATTTCATGTCAGTTCAAACATCGCTCAATTATGATTTATGGAAAAATTACAGCTCCATCATGTGGGCACCAACGGGTAATTGGTATACTGGCCAAACCATATCAAATTTTGTCTTTGAGTGATGATAAATTTCACCACTTGGTTGCAGAAGCAAATAATTTACACAAACTTTATACAACTGCACAGATAAGTAGCATAATAAATGGATTTACTTAATGCATAGAAGCTCCTGAAGCAATTCATAGCATTAACCTGTTAGTAGCCCACTATTTCTGAAAGCATATGACCCACCAATTTCATTCATGCAGATGAGGCACTGAGGCACCATTTGAACCTATAGGTGCATATACAACTTCCACATAGTCAGTGCTATGATGGACAGAGAATGAACTGCAGCA
The DNA here is from genome assembly GCF_001952655.1 of Monopterus albus. Lineage (NCBI taxonomy): Eukaryota > Metazoa > Chordata > Actinopteri > Synbranchiformes > Synbranchidae > Monopterus > Monopterus albus. Next base: position 1,883,756 of record NW_018127946.1, on the reverse strand, counting down.
CGGTAGGAGAGCTAAAGCTCTTTGGAGGTGTACTGGAGCCCATACACACACACACACACATGGGATGTGCCAGCACCATCCCACTCAGCCTGCATGCAAAGGAAAACAAAAAATGGCAATACATACACTAGGAACAGGGAAGACCTCGACCTGGTCACACTACAACACAAGAGAGATAGACACGCACGTACAAAAAGAGGGTAAGGAATAGGAAAGAGAACAAAAAAGGAGACAAAAAACCATAAGATCCACAGAGAAAAAGAAAAACAAAGAGAAAGCACTATTCAGACAAACAAAACAATTCATAAACATGTGCAGACAGCAATTTTCCTGGGCTTTTACAGTTTACAAATCTAAGAACAGGCCAATTAGCATGCAGTGGTGCAGCAGCTCACCTTAGGAGGTGAACCATTCTCCTCAACAGGTGGAGGCAGGGAGCTTGTGTTGGTGTTAGTGGCTGGTGGCTCCACATTGTAGTTGCGGAAGCAGCAGAAGAATGTGCTGAAAATGCCCCGGCTCCTCTGCTTCTTTAGGCTGCTCTTCGACTGGGACGCTGTCAAAACAGGAGGTGGTGAGAGAGTAAAGAGTGAATGAGAGAATATGCAAATCATAAAAATAACTCAAAAAAATCTCAAAGCTGGGAAGCATTTATGGTTTGGTAATTTGCATAACAAACTGTGAATGCAGCTTGAGTAACAAACTTACAGTGAGGAACAGAAGTATTTGAACACCCTGCGATTTTGCAAGTTCTCCCACTTAGAAATCATGGAGGGGTCTGAAATTCACATTGCAGGTCCATTCCCACTCTGAGAGACAGAATTAAAAAAAAAATTCAGGAAATCACATTGTATGATTTTTAAAGAATTTATTTGTCTTGCACTGCTGAACATAAGTATTTGAACACCTGAGAAAATCAGTGTTAATATTTGGTACAGAAACCTTTGTTTGCAATTACAGAGGTCAAACGTTTCCTGTAGTTCTTGACCAGGTTTGCACACACTGCAACAGGGATTTTGGCCCACTCCTCCACACAGATCTCCTCTAGATCTGTCAGGTTTCGGGGCTGTCGCTGAGCAACGCGGAGTTTAAGCTCCCTCCAAAGATGTTCTATTGGATTGAGGTCTGGAGACTGGCTAGGCCACTCCAGGACCTTGATATGCTTCTTACGGAGCCACTCCTTGGTTATCCTGGCTGTGTGCTTCGGGTCGTTGTCATGTTGGAAGACCCAGCCACAACCCATCTTCAATGCTCTGACTGAGGGAAGGAGGTCGTTGCTCAAAATCTCACAATAAATGGCCCCATTCATCCTCTCCTCAATACGGTGCAGACGTCCTGTCCCCTTC
>NW_018127946.1:1877427-1882223 GCF_001952655.1 Monopterus albus | reverse complement strand
AAAAAAATTTCAGGAAATCACATTGTATGATTTTTAAAGAATTTATTTTTCTTGCACTGCTGAACATAAGTATTTGAACACCTGAGAAACAGCAAGAATTCTGGCTCTCAAAGACCTGTTACTGTGCCTTGAAAAAGTCCACCTCTACTCCACTCATTAATCTAAATTAGTAGCACCTGTCTGAGCTCTTTAAAGACACCTGTCCACCCCACAGTCAGTCAGACGCCAACTACTACCATGGGCAAGACCAAAGAGCTGTCAAAAGACACCAGAGACAAAATTGTGGACCTCCACAAGGCTGGAAAGGGCTATGGGGCAATTGCCAAGCAAATAGATCAACTGTTTGAGCAATTGTTAGAAAATGGAAGAGGCTAAAGACGACTGTCAGTCTCCCTCGGACTGGGGCGCCATGCAAGATCTTACCTCGTGGGGTATCACTGATGATAAGAAAGGTGAGGAATCATACAATGTGATTTCCTGAAATCTTTTTTTTTAATTCTGTCTCTCAGAGTGGGAATGCACCTACAATGTGAATTTCAGACCCCTCCATGATTTCTAAGTGGGAGAACTTGCAAAATCGCAGGGTGTTCAGATACTTCTGTTCCTCACTGTATTTCTTCATTATAACTCTCATAGAGACCACAGTGGTGTGTGAGCTACACTGAATCACAACAAAAGGTGAGACCTTGACAGTGTGATTAAATAGCTTTAGCGTTGGCTTTGTTGATCAGATCTGGCAGAACCACTGATCAGAAAATAACTGAGCTGCCCGGGTGACTTCACACATAGCAACAGTTCAGAGACATGCTCTGCTCTGATTGCAAATCGCATCTCATTCCTGGACTATAGAGCAGGGGCCTAAATCAGACACTGAGCTTTTATTAATAGTGACAAGTTGGAAGTTGCACACTCCACCCTCCTCCTTTTTGCTCTACTGTGGTTCCCATCACCTGATTGGCCTAGGAGGCTCCATTTTAAAAGCATGCTTTCGTTTCCCTCCCATGTTTCAGCTGGCAGGTGAGTGACTGAAGCAGCCTGTACATGCACAAGAAATGAGGGGGAGGAAGAAAGGAGGTGGGAGGATCTCAGACCTCACAGAGCCTATACAAGGCTACATTCCTCCCCAACCATCAGTCCTCCCCTGCTCACACAACCAGAATACTAGTGAAGAGCCAGCAGCATTATGTCATGTCTTTTAGCATCTTGATATTTTGCCACTCTGTACTGTGACCTTAAACAAATCCTCACCAGAACTTTGTCATAGGAAACCCAGTTCCTGAAGTCAATACATCAAATAACTTGTCTTAACACCAAACTAATAGACACTGTATCAAATAGGACCACAAACCTTAGACAACGCTTACAAATTCCCAAATAATTTTTACATTACAACATTCGTTTGTAAACAATTCTCCAATAAAACATTCATTGTATTTTAAGGTAAAAGAAAAGGCACCCTTATATCATGCAAGGGCATAATGTGGAGTGTTTCTACCTTTAATTCCTTATTCTATTGCTAAAAATATCCGTGCATGTAGCAAAAATAACATTGACAGTAATGGCATGTCACAGCTATGTGAAAGACTTCCTGCATCCCCGATCTCTCCCCTCAATCACTGGCTTCCAGTCACATTAATTACTACCTTCTGAGTGAGGACACACTGTGCTGGGTTTTTAAACTTCACCCCAAGATACGTTATGCAACTATCAACAAGGACATATTAAAACCTTCAGTGACTATTTTACGTCACTTAAACTTGAACATGGACCAGTGCAAATAAAAACTGTATCTTGAAATTATATTTATATTATGCTTTGATCTTATTACAATATTTAACAAAACTACCATATTTTGACTGGGCATAGAAAAGCTGATAGAGCCCTAGAAGAGTAGCAGTAGTTTATTATGTGGCAGATGGTTACAGCCACAGCGGGTGTACCCTGAAGATGCTCAGAAGCAAGCAACTAAAATTCTAACTAGACAGATAACTAACTGAGCTAGTTAATGCAGCTAATTAACTCAGCTCTCTATGTGGTGTGTTTCGGCTATGAGCGACTGCTGCAGCTGTAACTGTGATAGTGGCTTCAGCTATGGCTGTACATTGGCTGCGATACCTTCGTTCATTATGGGTGTAACACTGACTACATTCATAACAATGTCCACAGCCACAGCTTCAGCCAGCACAGCCAGGCAGAACATGTTGGAGCTCTGCCTTTTTACAGAAGCAATGAGCATTAAATGGTAAATGGACTGGACTTGTATAGCACTTTTCTACCATACCTGGACAAAGCACTTTACAGATTCATCCATCAACCCATTCACACACACTCACACACTGATGGTAGCTGAGCTGCTGAGCAAGGCACTGGCCTGGCCACCAGGAGCAACTTGGGGTTGAGTGTCTTGCCCAAGGACATTTCATCATGTGGACTGGGGAGAACAGAAATCAAACCGTCAACCCTGCGATCAGGGGCCGACCTGCTCTACCCGAGGTACAGCTGCCCCATGCGTCAATGTAAAGTGTCACATAATCTCTCCTTTCTGTAATATCTACACAGTATTTTCTTAAACTGGCCAGTGTATTATATCTGGACTGGACCCACACTAACCGTTCCTGTGGATCAGGGGAAATGATCAACAAAACTCCCACTGTGTTCCTTCGGGGGCTCTGTAAAAACTAGATTACTTATGATTTCTCAAATGTTTTGTAAAAATGTCTTTTTACAATAGGTATATTATCTGTTGAAACAATGTTTGGGTTTTATTTATAATGTTTCTGACTGACAGTGGGGTATAGCTTTTTGGAGTATAAAAATATACTGTATATCTAAGAACCAAAAGGTTTATGGTAAAAAAAAAAAAAAAAAAGAATGATACATGCACACAGTACACTGCACTTCATTGTATTTTGTAAGTGGTCCAACTCTAATCCCAGGTGTCCAATACAAAAAGGGACATTCTGTAAGTGTTGACAGGGAAGACGGATGAAATAGAGGTGATTAAGAAATGCCTCCTACAGCCCAGTGTCTCTCGAGTATAACAGTCTCCATCTGGAAAAAAAACAAACTTATACTTTGCAACCACCACCAAATACCAACATAATAAACTGATGTAGAGCTTTGTTTGGAGACAACACCTGAGCATGATATTATAGAATGTTTAACCACAAACCAAACCAAATTGTTCTCCAAGACTTCATGGCTCTGATTAGACAGCAACACGGTTACGGCCATATCTGGCACAGCAAGCTTGGTTTAAAGCTAAAAACAAAACCATCTGCACCATATGATTTCTTTTATTATACATGACTTAGACTTGTCTATCAGCTCTATAATACTGTAAAACTGAGACAGTGAGGTGGCTGTCAGCTTTCTGTGACTCACTACTACAAGCGGGTGCTGCTCTGATTCATGCACAAAGCCCCTCGGAAAAATGTACAACTGAGTCATGCACAGAGTGGAAACTGGGTCTCAAACACATCACTGACCTGGGATAGATGTAGGCTAGTAATTCACTAATGAAAGGGTAAACTCAGTTAAATAGGTAAAAAGTCAAAGTTCAATTCCTTTAATCCTGCCTTTCCCAAACTTAGGGTCCCATTTTTATAGGTCAACAATGGGCAGACTAAAATTAACTCACATATCATAGCATTTTTATCAATTTAAATACAAGAAGAGCACCGTTTCTTTCTACAATGGTCTGCTCAGCTCAGACGACGTCTGCAGGGCATTGTCTCTCTCTTTTCACTAACCTCTCTTCTCTTCTTCAATGGCCCGGCCTGACCATCAGAAGTTTGCAAATTTTCCCAGTGGTCCAGTCTGTTTTTCTCCTAAAGCGCCAAGACATTATACAACTTGCATATGCAACAGGCCAACTTAGCTGCCTCGACATTTCTGGTGCAGCCGTGACAGCAGTGAGAGATGTTACCTTCACACCTGCAAAGCTGCATTTGGAAGCAAAAGAAACTTGGAGAGAACCTGTGGTCGGCAGTGCAGAAAAGGAGTGACAGAAAAAGAAAACAGACTTGTTGACTAGTGCTAAGTGTGCAAAAGTAGCTAACTGACCTATAAACAGCTGCGGTGTATGATGATGAGGAATGTAGCGAAGAAGCAGGAGTATCAGAGAGGACTGAGCAGGGAGCAGCTGCTATGTCGCTGACAGTTTGCAAGCTGGATTATTGTAGAGCCACTGGACCAAACGTTGTCTTCATCACGTGCATCTAAATTGGCTACCAAATGTAGTCAGTGTAGGGTTGCAGCAGTTTTACATTATAACATGGTATGAAAATTGATGGCTATCATACCGTGCACATTTACTTATTACTGGTATTGCATGTGCACCTTTCTTCCCTGACTTCCTGTCAGACTCTGCAACGGGCCCCACATGCAGCAGACAAATGGCATAAGGAGACTGATATCAATCTCCATCCACCAAAAAAGAAATGATTACTTTGGACAAAACAAAAACAAACACCTTTGAGAACAATATCCCTCCCCGTCTGCACAGATCAAAGTGTGTGTCCCGTTTATAACTTCCCCAAGTTATAAACGGTTCCCAAAGAATAAAACATGAGTGTATAAATGTCGGTCATAAAATGCATTAATCAAAATAATTTTCCATTTGTTTGCTAGTCTCTGACTTATAAAAGGATTCACGCTGATCCCGAGCTGTCCCCAGAAACACACACACTTTAACAGTTCAGATAAGTGAGTGTGTGTGCATAAGGGGGCTTTCAGATAGGAAGTGGTGGGCGCTGCGCTCCACTGTCAAACCCATTCGTGTGTTGCGTGGAGCA
>NW_018127946.1:1857717-1877410 GCF_001952655.1 Monopterus albus | reverse complement strand
TCCCTGCGCTCATGTTAAAACAAGTAAAACTTGGACGCAGTGCACTGTCGAAACCTCAACACGTCCATTGCAGAGAACGTGACAAACCATAAAGAAAATGAAGCAGAATCTGATTTTGGCAGGCCCAGATCATCTCCTCCTCATCATCAATACAGCTGACGTCAGAGATTTTCACTAATATGTAGATAGACACATCATGCATCCAAATCCACTGCTCGAAAAACCAGTTAATATCTGCTAACCACCTCCTGGAAAGTTTTTTGGTCACCTAGCAACTGGCACTCAAAATCTGTGCGATTTGCGCATGTGTGCTCTCCTCCCATGTGCTGTGCCCAACCCCAGCGAAGTGAAGTCCGGCTGTGCTGTCGGGCACCTACACTAAATTTGACAACAATTTCGTTTAGGGTACTGTTATGGCATTTCTCACTACTGTCAGAAGTTTTACCAACCAGTCAATCGATTAATGGCGAAAATAATCAGCAGATTATTCCATAATAAAAACAATCAATAGTTGCACTTTGATACAAAATAGTCCAGCAGAGCTCAACCTCAACTGACTTCAACAGTCAAATCCTGCTTTTAAGGTACATCATTTCTGCATTGAGCAGCCTACTTCTGCTTTTAATCCTTTGTACATTTTTGTGATCATAACGTACTTTGACATAACATTTTCAATTCAGGTCTTCTACTTGTAACAGAGTAGCCTATTTTACAGTGACCGTAGTACTTTTACTTAAGAATGTAAATGCTTCCTCTTGGTATCATACTGTGAAAATCTCATACTGTTGCAACACTAAGTCAATGCAGAAACAAAGTCAGGGTGTTAAAGTTAATGCTAAATACCTGCAAAGAAAGTGCAGAAATCTACCATATTTGACTGGGTCAAATAAATATGGTTTGTCCTCTTTTATATAAAAAAAAAAAAAAGGGTTGCTAGTTTCTCTTTCAGATTATTGCCTGTAAAATACTCACTGATGCTTTTTTTTGCTATATCTGCAGTGCTTCCGCTGATAACATTTCACCATGGCACCCTGCCATGTCAAATCTTTGCTGTCACAGCAAAAGATCAGTCTGACCAATCAATCATTTAGCCAAACACTGTGTTGACTCGGTTTGGAAGCCTGTAAAACAAGGCAGCAAGTCATATTCACAGATGCAATTAAGGCCAATTTACTGAGGGTGTTTTTGGACCCATTTGTCACATAGCAGATAAAACTCCATTCTGTCAAATGTGCCTCCGACACACACTTGTATGCGATACATCACCCCTGGATGAGCCGTTCTTTTGTTGCTTCAGGTCTATTTTCCCTGGTGCATTCAGTGAAGCATGATCTCCACAGACAGCTGTTTAAAAATCACACAACTCCCCTGTTAACTCAGACTGACTCTCCTCCATCTCTTTAGCAGGCCGGGGGGGGGGGGGGGGAGCATTTCAAACAAGAAAGAAAAAAAAATCTGTAAAATCAATGAATGAATCCATAGATAAAAACATGGTGATTTCTTCAGCATAACTCTACATGAAAACTTTGCCCAGTACATTTTGCTGTTGGTCAGCCTGGTGAAGACTGCCCATCAGCCGTCCCTCATCAGGAGGTGCTGAAAGACACAGATATTCTGGCCAAAGAACAAATGTACAACATTATTTGAACTGACATTGCCAAGGCCCCCACCCCGGACACTGCCTCTAAACACTGATCTGAATGCAGCCTAGTAGAAAAATGATGTCTGTTAAATACTGCATGTACCATTTAAACGTACTGAAAAAAAAAAAGGGAAAGGATGGAGAAGGAACCAGCGCAGTGCACAATTAGAGCAGCTCATCAAGTGTTGTTTATTGTTGCATCATGTGAAATAAAATGAATGCCAAGTATGTTGCATAATACACCACACATATAGTTGCACATGCTAAGGTTGGTCTGTTCACTCTGATGCTGTTGTCAGTCCCAATAATGTTTGTTTCATACAAGTTCATTATGAGGTGGCGAGAAACTTAACATTACACTCAAAAATTTTATTATTACTTTGATGTATTATATAATGAAATAAATACAAATCAAGTTTATGGTGTGTTGTGTTCATTCTCTGCTTTTTGTGCTGTTCCAATGCAAACAAAAGAAATAAACATGAGAATGCCAAAGAATTTATGACTGAAATAATTTTCTGGGAAAAGTGGTGCATTATCTGACAGAAATGCTGGGGTGTCCATATTAGTGGCCACAACTGTATATAACGCAAATGTCAATGCAAGTCTTGTTCCACCACAAACTTACAACAGTCCCATTGATAGCAGTTATTAATTACAAATTGAGAGATTATTTTCTATACCAGTTTCATGAAAGTGCATGTCTGTGGATCTAACACATCTATGGCGTGAAGTGTGAGAGGAAACATACATAAGAAAGGCCCCAGCTGGTCAGCTGAACCAAACTCAGGATATTCTTGTTGTAATAAGACAAAGCTTCCCACTGAGTTGCTGTGCCCCCTGTTCATCATATTTAAAAGTGTAACAAGCCTTTTAATAATAAAACATGTCTTATTTGTATTTATATTAACATGACTTCCTTAGTAATTAGTAAGACAGTAGGTTACAATAGCAAATCAAAAGTAAAAAAAAAAAAAAAAAAGCATGTTTACAAAGTCCAGAGTGGCAAACTATCTGGCTGAAGTGATAGTGGCAATCACTGAACAACTGCAGTCCTCAGTGCAAACTACCAAACAAAAGTCAATCTTCAGAAATGTCTTGACTGTACAAGAGTATTTGGTCTTAGAGGTAAAGGGATCACACAACAGGTGCCCACACATCTCACTGTTGCATTAAGGGTCTAGTGCCACAATCTCAATGGTGACTTTACACTTATACACTGTACAAAATTTCATCAAGAACACAAACCCGCTAAAACCACAGCTCAACTTATCTTATGTTGAAAATCAAGTCTGTTTGTTTGATTTTCCAAATTATAGCACAGTATGACTGCAAAAATGCTAAATTATCATTGTCATCTTTGCATGTGGTTATACTTGGCCTGGGGGTCAGTGGTGCCCTGGCCAACAGGGCAGCAAGTCTATATTTAGGCTGCTGCTGCTGCTGCTTGGCAGTCGGATCAGTGTGAAAGGCAGGCACATGTTGTAAGACAACCAGTGGAGACACACTGAGAGCAAAGGTGGTCAATTCTTATGCAGACAGTTTGGAGTCTGTTCAAGCAATGGAAGACCTGTTAAATTCCTCTAGACAAGTGCTGAGATGAGCTACATGTTAAGTGCTTTGCAATAGATAAGGGCCAGTCAGGTCACTGGCTATGCAATAAACTCAGGGAACAAAACTAAGAATCCTGCTGTATATATGATTGTGACAGAGTGGAGAGAAATTTGATACCTGTTCAAATGTTAAATAAAAAAATACTTTCTGGATCTTTTCAAAATCCTAGTCATATCACAGTCAATGTCCAAGTCCCTCAAACTCAGCTGTTTTTATAATGTTAACAATAAATGGAAGAAACAACATGGCCACACAATTTCTATACTTTGGGTAATATCTGACTTGGCCTCAAGGGAAGAACTCAGTATTAAGAGAAAATGAAAACAAACAGCAACATCTCTGCTCTACTTCATCCTCTTGCACAACATACAGCACTTACTGAGGCCATTATTAAGTATGATTTTCATGTAGCTGTTAAACATACAACAGTAAATTTCCACTGTGTTGTGTGTGCTGCTACACAAGGCTCTTCTGTTGGTAAACAATTTTAGATAATACCAAAATGCAACTGACAACAGATAACATGACTTTATAAGTAGGCCCATTATCACTGACTGAATTGTGCCAATTCATTATTCTGCAATTAAAACCATTTCAAAATTGCAAATTACCCCCACAGTGCGTCTTTAACCAGCACTACACACCAATCGAGTTCAGGAGGCAATACATATATTTCACTACACTTAGTTGCTAAATAAAATTAATGATTAAGCTGTCAATCTCTCAATTAATCAGTCTATAGATGAGTGAACATGTCAGCACTGTGAAACTTTGTCCAAGCTGCACCACTGCTCTTGCCTAATATCCACAGGGTTCAGCTACAGACCCCCACACCAACCACACAACTCATTGAATAATACAAAGGGCTAGCTCTGTACATGACAAATACATACCACAAGACCAAACCTTTTCAATGTACAGAAACAAGGCAAAAAGCCAATAAAAAAATGCTTTTATAAAGCCATAGCCTGAGCTGGCTGGATTTGTACTGGAAAAGCAATTTTAACAATTCATTCAATTTAATTTTAATCATTAGCAGAAGATTTTTCCAATCAACTAACCACTTAACTGGCTAATTATTTCAGTCCTGCTCATACCCAGTGGTCCCGGTGACTTCACAACACCTAGGCATTCTAGTTTGATTTATAAAATGAAAACAACCGTTTCAAAAACATCTTGTAAAAGACCTTTCTGGCAAAATAACAAATCACAATCATCACAATATTTTTACTAAAACATAATATCAAGCTATTTGTCAAGTTGCATATGTCTGACTGCAATGGAATCGGCATATTTTTTACTGCCATACATGGCAATATTTTGCCATAACAGACACATGCCTGCAATGATAACCTCCCATGATGCCCATACATGTTCAAGTCGCAAAGAATACATAGTAACTGCCGAGGGATACCTTTGTACCCTCAAAGGAGAATGCAATGTTGTGCTTGAAAGACTTGGGTTCTCACATTACTAACGGACTGAGAAGTGAGGCTTGAGATGTGATACAGATATGCATCCCATGGGCCTGGGTGACCCGCCAAGTGTCAGCAAAACAAAGAATGTAAATAAATGGACTTTATCTGCTATGGTCTTGAAAGAGACAGAAGGGCTGTGCCAAAAATCACACTAGCCATGGTATACAGGTATAATTTCTCCCTATAATAAGAATTTGTCCTTCTCAAGATACTGACGATATGCAGTATGACAACAGTATACGTGCCTTAACATGGCATGCCCAGTACGTCTACAAACAGAACAAGAATAGTGGAAGAAGGGGTAAGCCTGATGGAAGAATTAATTCTGAAAAAAGGAGCTTCCTCTATTGTTTGGCTACAAGAGATCAAATGTGAATCAAATATTTATGATTTGTAACTTATATTGTAAGACCTAAAAAGGGTGCAAACACAAATTTGTTCCACGACCTCAAGCAAAAATGCCTACCAAGAATACAAGGAGAGCCAGAAGCAGTGTGAAGACAACAAAGCAGATGCTAGACTGACAACAAGTAAGCAAAGTCCTTTAATTCAGCATTTTTGCCTGTGACAACAGTAGTAAACGTTGGAACAAACTGACAGAGGAGGGGGGCACGTTGCATAACTGAAGACATGGTGCCAATCGAAACTGTTTACAAGGAGTGATTTGTAAATAAAATTCATGTTCTTTTTTAGCCTACCTAATTGGTATAGTTGGGATGGTGGTCAATCTTAAGTTTGACTTTTTGGATAACTATTTGCACATCTATTAAGACTGTCTGCAGATTTGACTTGTGGGTAAAAAATATGTTGAATACTATTTTCATACTGTTATTTATATTGTTGCCACAAATGTACAGTAAAAAATCCTGACAGTTTTTAGTCAATATCACCCAACACTGGGAGACAGCTGACATCCACTGCAAACCACGCTTGAGTGTGAGTGGAAAAATAAGTCAAGAGCAATGGACAGATGGAGTTTGACACTGGGATCCTCCTACAGTCAAACTAACAATTTTATCTTTAAATGTGTATCACATTTTACTGATAATAAAAATAAGAAGACACCACTTTTAACTAGTAGTGAATTTCACTGCCTAATACAAAACAGAAAGCAAGTACATTCAACCATAAGATTGCTTCGATGTTTCCAACACAAGCAAAAGCAGATCTTCCAACATCAATCTAAATATATGCATCCTACGAGATTATCAAAGTCGTGATGGGTTTACCACAAAGTTTCATGTCCGAATGAAAATGCTGCACTAACTCACATCCAACATTAATGACAACAGACACATTCCTCTCTGTCCGGATGTTTGTTTCGTCCTGAAAAAACTTTTGCCCCTCTTCCCAAACCACCATTAACTTTGTAATTTCTTGTGGCTCATATCACCTGTCAAAACTTTCAGTTCAGTTAAGAAGCCAAGAAACAAAAAGTGTTATATGCAAATGCATGTCATTAATGGACTCAAGTTAGTGTTGACAACTAATATGTGTCAAAAGATCAGTAACGTATACGTTAATTGAGCAGAACTTAATGGGGTACTGTTGGGAACACGTCCTGACACTGTAGCGCTCTACACACCGAGCGCTCAAGCAAACAATCGTTAAGCTAGTTCGAGAACTTATTCGGACAAGGTCCCCCTGGTATACGGGTTGCTTACTGAGAGTCTGTTAGCTCCCCTAATGCTAAAGTTTATTCTGTGTCATTTTCCATATGACCATCCGTGTTTTTATGTGACTATCAACAAACAGGCAACCAGCGTCTTACACCCAGAGCAGCTAGCAAGCGCGAGCTAAATGCTAACGTCAGTCGAGAAAAGTAGTTAGCTGCTAGCATTAGTTATCTATTATTAATTGACTTTGCTTACCCTTTTCCTGGCTGAATGATATTATTTCCTCCTCCTTCGGGTTGGAAACTTGGGTTATTATGGACATGTGGTCCATTTAGACGGGTGGTTATTCTTGTTTTGTTTCCCACAATGTGACAGTGCGTTTACTTCTTTTGCTAACTACGGTTAGCTAGCTAGCTGTTTAAGATAAGGATGACCAGCTAGCCCACAAAGCCAGACAACCGTCCAGGGCGAAGTGTTGTGGTAGCCAGCCAGCCAGCTAGCACGGTGGTCAATGGAATCCAGTTAATGGCTGTCATTTATGGCTCTCCGCAAAATATCATCGCTGCAAACAAATATTTTGTGGGCAATGTTGATAGCATATCTGTCTTTTAAAAAAACGACGCTGAATTGCTAACAAACTGAAGTTAGCAAGTTAGCTTTGCAGCTCCGTTGATCCAAACTGTGAGGCCGTGTCTGGAACAACGTTGAAAACACCAGGAAGCCCGTCGGAGGATTGTTTTGTCCAAAAACATTTATCAAACGCGAGTTGTTCAACGTTGGCTGACACTTTCAAACAAACAGTTCATGTCTTCTGGCCTTACATTCCCTGTGCAACATGGAGGCTTTATGTATTTTGAGTTGCTTCTGAAGCGGGGCCACTCCGAGTGGGAGGGGGCGGTTTGTTTCTGTGACGGATTCTCTCAGGCAGGCAGCACAAATTCGCCACACCACATAGTTCAACCCATGTTTCTGGCTGGGACACGGCCTTTTCAATCTTCCTTCGCTCTGCAATTATTGTACTGCACGCAACAAATTAGGTCTTTATTACTGACATAAAAATTATACATACATTTATGGAATATAAACACTTTGTACCACTGTATATGGCAAAACAGCCGCAGCTTTAACATGCAAATCGCAGCCAATTTGGACACCAAAGCAAATTGTTGATATTAACCTAAAAGCCTTGCTGCATGTTCTTTCCACGTTGATTAGTGGACATGTTTAAAAGGCGAGGGCGTCACCTAGTGTCTATCCTAAGAAAATGTTTCAAGTATACTCTACATTCATAATGATAAAATACAGTAGTTTATATTGCAGTGAAATACTGTATTACCACACCAGTCGCAGTATCAGCTTTGGAGCGCATGGTTTTTAGTGGTATTTCTAGGTTTTAACCAATTTAACGACTTTATAAGAATCCTATGACAGAGTATTAAAGAGGGTAGCCTAACCCAATAAAACATAGACTAAAAAAACAAGCAGCAGCGTTTGGACGTTTTAAATCTAATCTCTTATTTCATTTAGTAGATTCTGTAATATTTGCATGCCAAATTTAATGCATTTCAAGTCCAGACAATTACAGTTTTGCTTGAGTTTCACATCTGCTCCTACAGTGAACATACTGACTGATGCACCTGCTTTCCTCCTCATATTTAACAATTGTCCCGCAATGCTTTTGCGCTCCAGTAAGGTCAGGTGGGTTCGGTGTGGACCACCCCTCACTGCGGTGGAGCAGTGAAGGATAAATATATCCCCCTCCTCCTCCCCCTCCTCCCCTTCCTCCTCCCCTAGTTGAGTCCGCAACATCCTGACTGATCGAGGCTGGTGATCAGGCAGCGTCAGCCGCAAGTCTCCACAACACGGATGAATTAGAAAAGCAGCTGTAAACAAACCGTTTCCTTTTATTTATACTTTATGTTAAAGAGTCGGGGTGTAAACACTACTGCCCTCTTCTTGACAGTGTGAAGCGGATACAAGGTTAGTAAAAACATCTTTTGTTTCCGCATAAGGTTAAATATAAGAGTAACCATCAATGCCCGTGTGGCTCTGTGTGCATGGAGCAGTAAAAGAGTAAACCTGAATTTGTATGCAGGACGTTTTTCTGGGGGCCCTTCTTAGCCATGGTTACATCTTGGCATGGACAGGACTTGTCAGTCCAACTCCTTTAACTTTATCTCAGTGTGCGACATGAGCCTGAAATACAGAATCAATGACAAGTGCATTATTCTTCACTGGAGAATATTTGTTTTCCCATTCAGATGCACCATTCTTGGTCATTCCCGTTAGTGCTAATTATTGTGTGAAGTGAGTCCCCGTTGCCCCTCAGATCACATAGCAGTGCAGCTGCCCTGCTGTACAGCAGATCAACTGCAAGAGCTATAATAGGAAGGAGAGGTAGGGTTGCGCAGCTGACGATGCTGATTCCGAGGAGCCAGGGTTCTGCAGTCCTATTTAAGTCACTGGCCTGTCGATCTTAAAGGATTATTAGTAAAACGTCACCACGTTAAAACACCTTCGTCTGTATTAAGTCAAGAAGAGCATGCTGATTTGTGTTGGCACATTGGATAGGCCACACTGTATGTGTTTGAGGGTGTACAGTTTAAGCTTACTTTAGGCTGATTTACCACTTGGATGTATTGTAATTTGTTTATTGCTTTCAAGTAAATCTATATGAATGGTACTGACTACACGGAACAGTTGAAATTAATACAGTGATAGTATAGCATGCTGTATCTTTTGTGTTTTGTTTTGTTATTAGTAATTTTTATTGTTAAACCACACGCAGTATTTCTAAAACAAGGTTGTCAAAGTGCATGTTTTAATACTGAGGCCTCAGGCCTGACCACAACTTCACAAGTCTCTTCACAATAATCAATGATATTTCAGAAACACCGGTTCAATAAAAACGGATAAATCTCTTGAAAACATTTTTTTTATGTTCTGTTACCAGCTTTAGTTTATTTTTGTTCATGCTCATACCGTTTGCCTTCAGTCAGGTCTAATCTTGTGTGGCTTTCTATTCTGTTAGGCTCCCTCTGTACTGATTCACCATGGGGATCAAGACTGCCCTCCCCAGATATGAGCTGTATTTCTACACAGCTGTACTGGCTGTGGCCATGATATGGGCAGGCAGTTGGATATTTGAGGCTTCAAGTGGTGAGTGCACAATGTGTCAGGCGATGTCTGAAGCATACATACACATGCACACTGTCAGTGTCACAAAAAATCTGTAACACAGTGGCAGAACTTTGCTGATATTCACTGAAATTCATTTATATTTATCAAACACTTTTCCACTTTTCCAGCAGCCAATCTAGAGTTGCACCCAGTCAACACCTATAATTCAAATAAACCTCAGTGAAAAATCACTTGTATGTAACAATGTAAATTTATTATTAAAATCTCCTTCCTACTTAAAACACTGCTGTGTTGCACCTCAAACTAATTTCATGTAGCAAATTAAAAAAAGGCCATCCTCCCCCAAGGAATCCCTCCATGTTTTAATATGAAGACAATTTAAAAGTGATCCAGTTACGTTCTAATTATTTTTCTGATGGAGATATTTTAGTTTAAGTCTCACTGAGGACGAAGCCACCTAATTGCAAATATTTTATCCAGGATGAAAAAATGCTACAACACACAGAGATCTGAATGGACTGAGTGTGATGTGGTGAATGGCACTGTCTGTCACTGCCTGTGCTGTGAGACTGGTGGGACTGGAGTCATGTTGTCAGATATTAGACTATCTTACTTCCCTTATTCAGTTTTCTTCTCCAATACTACAATATTTGTTTCTTCAAATGGTCATTTATGGCTGCCCTCCTTGGGCATTCATAATACTCAGGTCTCCATGCTACAGTAGCAATGTATTCTGGTAATAGAAGTTTGGCTGTGTTCCCAGAAGTAAGAGGCTTTCCCTGACTGCCCCTCCACACCGCGGAATCCTTTTTCATGGCCATTAGTGTAAGCAGGCAAAGCTGGAGAGCCTGCTGTGAGGCTGCATGCATTTGCATTTGTTGATGTGTACTGAATGTCTCAACATTGCTCTCAGGATTATGATCACTATGATGTATTTCAATTTTTTAAAATAAATTCTGTTAGCATTTCCTTCAGGTGAAGTGAACAAATTTCTTACACACATGTTATAACCATATGAGTGTCGATGCCAGCCTCAAAAATAGAAAGCTTTGCGGTGAGTACATTATGTAATATCTGATGTTATCAAATAGACTGAATGTGCTCTCACACAATAAATTCACTGTGAACAATCCAGCAGTTACACCAAAGCTGTTCAAATTTGAACTCCTACAGGAGGTTAACTTAAAAAAGGGGTTCACGTTAGATAAAGCTGTCTGAAGTCTGGATTTAGCACTCCTCAGCCTAGAAGCATTACAACATCCTGCCATGAGTTGAAATATTAATGCTTTTTTGATTCAGTACTATTACCAGTGCACAGCTTCTTGCATATTGTTTGCTAGGTTTTTTCTTCTTTACTCAGAGAATGTAAACAGAAGGGCCTTCAAAGGAAGTGTGAAACCAGGATGGCATTATGTTGGCAGGAAAATGGTATGATTTTCAACTCAGTGTGAGCTATATTTGGATTTAATTCTACAGTACTGTATATCAAAAGACAGTGGTTGCCATTGCACCTCTCCTTTGCCACAGGATGTTGCGGACTTCGAATGGGTGATGTGGTTCTCTACATTCCGCAATCATATCCTTTTTGCTCTCGCCGGTCATGTGATCTTTGCCAAGATATTCACCCTGATAGCTCCAAAGGTGTGTGCATGCGTGTGTGGTAGACACAGAAAGATGTAGTGTGAATGTCCATCAGATAGAACTGTATTCAGACTCCATGCAGGTATAGCTGCATTGTACTGTATGTGTGCACTGTACATGTACATGTGTGTTTGTTTGTATGTATGTTCTTACACCTGTGAGTTAACACAAGCTTTGCTCCAGTCAGCGTCACACAGCAGATTTTATCTAACAGGTGCTATAAACACATTTAAAGCGAAGCTTCTTTTTACTGATGTAATCAAATTCAGGTCAGTTCAGTGCAATTTATTTCTCTATTCTACTGAGCAAAATGGTTTTGTTATGCTGTATATTTGTACTGCAAGGTCTAATATCATATTAACTTGATGCATGAGCATGACTTACATTCCTCTGATTGCAACATTTCTGTGTATTCTATCTATTATTCTTTCTCATGAATATTTTGGCATATTTAAAACAGTTCATTATGTTTCAAACTTGTTTTCTGTGTTGTTTCATGCTTACAATGAAGATTGGTATAGATGGATGTAAGGTAACATTAATAAACTTGTAAATTTAATAACATTTGTCACGTGTTTCATTTAAACCACTGATAGCTGAACAGTAGATTCATTTCACACAAATGAATCATTCCATCCTAAAGTACATCCACTGGTGTAGATTCTACTGTGTTACTGTACTAACACCACTCTTCGTGTGTGTTGCATTACATCATGAATTGTACAAAAATCCTGTGACGATGTTACACCGACGCTGGCCCCTCTTTACCCACAGCACAGATCCTTAATCTTTGGTGTGTACGGTGGTTTGGCAGTCCTGGTCACCATGGGCTGGACCTTCATGGCTCTGGTTCTATCTCATTGCATCATACTCTACAGCGTTGCCCTGGTCAAGAGGAAATGGATGTGCTTTGTAGCAGGCTTGACCACACTGGCCTCCATCAAGCTGGAGCCCTATAACTCCTGGCAGGTGAGTGGGTGGTTCCAACTTTAAACCTCAAATCAGCAGGCGGGCGGGCAAGCTCCATGCTGTAGGCGCAACAGTGCTGAATTCTCAGTTGTCTGATAAAGAATGAGCCACAGGTATTTTAAGGACATGTATAGAACAGGAGAAGAATCTTAAAGTTCATTCTTTAATGGAAATGTTGCCAGTGGAAACCATATGATTAAATTTTCTGCCTTTTGAATGAGCTGAAGGTTTTGTAAGTTACAGTAAACTCATGGAAAACATGAGGCTGAGAGAACAGATTTGAAAAAATAAATAATAAGAAAACAAGTGAAAGAATACATAGAGATGATATTAACAGAAATATACATTACAATACCTTAGACTATAGAAAAAGATGAGCCCATATTTGTGCAAAAGGTATCATAACAAAAATGTTGTGTGCTGTGCATAATATGAATATAGATATGTTAAAGTACACTGTATGGCTCATATAATAGAATAGAATAAAATAGAATGCAGTATTTTTTAACATATCCACATGTTGCACAGTCATAATATATTATGAAATTTATTTCAGAGAAATTATAAAGAATACCACCATGTTGTATAAGTTAAGTATTTCTATGTAAATGTTTTTTACAGTTTAGGCTTTAAGTGACCGCACCACACTGCATCGTCCTTTTCACTGGTCCACACTTCTACATTATGCTCAGAATACCGTACCTCTGACTTCTATAGGAATCCTTGGTGACTGGTTCCTTCAGCCTGCAAGACATCCTGTTCTATGGCGGCTGTGGCTTCAGCATCATACGCTGTATGAGCTTCGCTTTGGAAAACTGTGAAAAGAAGGATGGCAACTACACATTCTTTGACTTGCTGAGATACAACTTCTACCTCCCCTTCTTCTTCTTTGGACCTATCATGACTTTTGACAGGTATCATGCCCAGGTGAGGATTTTAAGATTAAACTGAATGTGGTGAGTGACTGTGGACAAGTTTAGTGAGCCAGCACTCATGATTGATATATGAGAAGGCTCCTGGAGGTTCATGTAATACCCTCATGGTGTGTCATTTTAGAACAGCTGATGAAACTGTGTAAGAATGCTGATGTGTTTATATTATTTAGTCTGAAAGCCAAGGACAGAATCAGAAAAGAAAACCTTTAGTCTCTTTAGTGCTCTCTTTTAAACTTGTTTAGATTCTCATTTTAAATCACAATGTAAGAATTTGTCAACATAACCTAGTTCAAAATCTGTGTATTACTACTACTGTTAGTTAAACAGTAACCTTTGCACACATCACTTACTATTATTCCAGCTATAGTGGACAATCACATCATATTACAGAAGAGTGCCGACTTGTTTGCAATACTGAAAGGTTTTATTTCACAGGCAAACACTGCCCAGCTGACACGCAAAGAGAGGGAGATGTGGAACATCACCACCAAGGCTTTGTTGCACCTGGGAGTTATTCTGTTGGTGGACGTCCTCTTCCACTATCTTTACATCTTGACAATCCCCAGTGACATGAAGCTGGTCACCAGACTCTCTGACTGGTGTCTGGGTGAGTTACATACAGTATCAGTAAAGGGTCTGGTACATCTGGCACTGATGTTTGTGTTTTGTTTTTATAAATGCTGATCATTTTTTTTCATTATTCAATGAAACTATAGTCAGAATCAACCATTTTTATGCCATAAAAAATACAAATGATTACTGTATACTCTTAGATTGAATTCTTTTCGGAGTAGAAATGACCCTTGAATTACACTGATACCATGATAGGACACCTAAACCTTTCACAGAACCCCAGACAAACTGACTCTGTCAGGGTTAGCTTCTCTTTTATTCACCTGGCTAATGGTAGAAGAATTGTTGGGATACTTAGCAGCTGAAGTAAACAATACATACAACTGCAAAGAAAATACAATTTTATTACAGGTTTTCCAAATGAATTTCACAAAGCTTTTGTTGGTATTAGGCATTATTGCTGACCGACACCCAATATTTACTAAAAGGCTAATATTTAGTTTGGCTTGTGGCATCATGATATTTCAATCCAAGTATTATATGTTTTATCAAACAACTTCTACCACTTTATTAGAAGTTTTATGAGCTAGCGTCAACATAAACTGTGTATCTCTGCAGCTGGCCTTGCTTATTCCAACCTGGTGTATGACTGGGTGAAATCAGCTGCGATGTTTGGTGTCATCAACACTGTGGCTACACTGGACCACCTGGACCCTCCTCAGCCCCCCAAGTGTATCACCATGCTCTATGTCTTTGCTGAGACGTACGTGTGACTCGCACTAGTTGTGTGGCGTCGAAATAAATCACTGTGTAGTTTGTTTGTTAACTGTGTTAAACCATAAAAGATTTACATGAAATATTTCTGTCTTTTTAGGCACTTTGACAGAGGCATCAATGACTGGTTGTGCAAGTGAGTGTCTGAAAGGGAATATTGTTAATCCTGTGTAGAAAAGATAATCCTTCACTGAGTTAAATCTGAGTTTAAATTTTGCAGGTATGTTTATGACTATATTGGAGGGAATCACAATAAAATCTTCAAGGAGCTCTTGGCAACTTTCTGCACCTTTGCTATCACCACTTTGTGGCTTGGCCCATGTGAAGTGGTTTATGTCTGGTCCTTTTTCAACTGCTTTGGCCTCAACTTTGAACTATGGGTGGCTAAATTCTTCTCTATACCACCATTTTCTAACATTGAGGTGAGGAAAATGATAACACTGAACAATTTTCCAAAGGGATACTCAATAGGAAGTTATATGGAACTTTAAATTTTATGCCACATCCTTGAATGTTTTCCTGCATGACTTCTGTTTCTAGGGTGCTATGGGTGAAGCCATGTCACGCAGGATCCGTGGTGTGTTCAATGCTGCCAACTTCTGGGCCATTGTCCTCTACAATGTTCTCTCCCTCAATAGTTTGGAGTTTGCCAAACTGGTGGCCAGAAGACTGATTTTCAAAGGTAGGGAATGGCAAGAGCTTTCTTTCACATAAAAAAAACAAAGAAGGAGTTGTAGAGTGGTTACAGGATTTTCTGCAGGTGAACATCTGCTCAAGGCACAGCATGAAGAATGCTGCATTCTTTTAAAGCTGTACCTTTCTGTCATTTCCCCCCCACATACATTTACACTTCTTTCCCTTTTTCTTTCCATTTCCAGGTTTCCCTCTGTCTACCCTCTCAGTGTTACTTGTGACCTACTGTGGTGTGCAGCTGGTGAAGGAGAGGGAGCGACAAAAAGCCCTGCTGGAGGAACCAGAGCCAGTGAAGCCAGTTGATGATGGCAAAGAAAAGGCCGAATAAACAGACAGAAAAACACAGAGTTTCACCAACTTCAGGGTCAGCAGCCCCCCTCTGTTCCATCCTTGGTCTTGCGAACTGTAATCAGAACAGACTGTAAAAAGCAGTCAGCACCTAGATTGTTCACAAGCCCATGTTTTTTTGTATGTCAGATGTGAGACAATGTTTCGAACTGTGAAATATCCACAAGTGCACTTGCCGGAGATAATTGCCACAAGCCTTGGCACAAAGTCACCAAAAGTGCACTTTGGATTTGTATTTTATCCGAACAAAAGATTGTTTATCAAATTATATGCCTGCCAAATATTTTATCTTACTATATTTAAGAGTATATATAAGAACATACATACAATATTGTAAAGGAACAACTACTGTTGTCAGTGTGGCTGCTTCTGTGTTCATTTTTGATTTTTGATTTTTTTTTTTTGGACCTTCCTCTTCTATTGTTTAAATCATTGTCAACATGAATATTTTTAGCCAGATGATGTCTTAATTTTGACAAAGGCATCTTAGATCCTAATCATCACAACTTTAAAGGGTTAAAACTTGAAAACACCTGGAAGGTTGCTAAGAATGAAGTTAAATTATGAAAATGAAATGGTGCTGTGGACATCTTCCACACTGCTTGCAATGTGTATTTGGTTTACTTTCACTGAGTGAAAATAAGTCACAATGTATGTGACTGTCCTCTTTATTTTAGTTCTGACTGAGAATGTATTAGGTCTATTTTAATGTTGAAAAACTGAATGTACTTCATCTGTCCAGAGAACAATAGCTTTAATCCCCACAGTGTCATGTTGCTGTAGGTGTAACATTTGGGCATATCTGTTCCCCACCCTCTCTCATATGATTCAGGCCCTCAGTTTGAAAGGCAGCTGGCCCAGCAGGGAATGTGAGTCAGCCTTGTCCTGCCTGTCACCAAAACCTGCTGTGTGTCTTCACTGCAGCAGGCAGAGGGAAGACCTGTATACAGATTTTACCATCTTTTCTCATTGTGGGTTTTTTAAAAATTGTTATTAAGTATAATTAAGTGTTCAGTTTGAAACCTGGAATAAAGTTTTATTTTTATCCTGGAGTGACACTTATGCTTTGACTTTGTCTTGTTGCTGTGTAAGTCCATCCATCATCTATATCGCTCCGGGGCATTGCTAGACATAAAGCTCTACTGGGGCATAGGACCCTCATAACTCAAATCCCAGTTTTTTTTTTATGTTTATTGCTTAGCCCACTATTCCACTGTCTGCTGCTACTACAACTACTGGGAAAGGTAAAAATGTAGATATTAACCTTTATGAAAATATTTCAACATACATTTATGGCGTAACGACTGAGAGGAGTAGTATATGTAGCACCGGAAATCAAGGGAATAATGAGGGACCAGGTGAAAGTGATAAGTGGTGATAGAGGACTGGGGTAAAGATGGAGTGGGTGGGTGAAGTGGAAAAGGGACCAAAAATAACAACACGGGATTGAAGAACGAGAGCAACAATAACAGTCTCTGCTTTTGAACACAAGGTGAACAGCCTGTACCACTGAGTGAATACTGCCCCAAAGAGCCCAGACACCAGGACACAATTTTAATATCAAGCGTGATTTTATGGTTTTTATTTAATCCAATCGTGATTTTAAACAGTCTAGATCAAGAAATGAATTTTCAAGCTCAGCATTAATTCAAATGCCCTCTCTGCAGAGTTTCTGATTTACAATCAAAGATAGTGGGTGATATGGTGTCCACGTTTTCTGACCACAAACAGGCTGCTGTTCACCGTTCTGTCAGAATCTAGTCAGTCATCTGTTTCAGTCAGTCTTTTTTCATTAAAGATGGATTTGCAGTTGCAACATTTACATTAACAACATCCTCACCAGTGGTGTTTGCTTTGACATTTTTTGTCACGATAGTGAAACTGAATAAGCATGTTTGGTTGGATAAAACAGTGCTGAGAAGATCTCAGTAGTGGGACTATTGGTTTGTAGAGGCTTCAACGAATTATGAAAACAGATTTTGGGGTCAAAATTGTAGGTTTATTCTAAATAAAATCAGCCTATATAAACATGACCTTAGTAGTTTGACTGATGATTGTTTCTAATGATTTTCCAGCTGTGTGCACTAGAGGATGTTAGGACATAAGCACATGGTCATGTTTCTACTCTGTTTAAATGTTTGAGCCTAAGCTTGTCATCTATTATAGGGCAGCAACTAATTATGTTAATCATCAATTAATATGCCAGTTATTTTCTTAACTAGTAGATTAACTGTGATCCAAAAATGCCTTTTTTGTGACAATCAACAGTCCAGAGGTTTGTCATTGTTTAACTTATCACAAAGGTCTAAGAAAATCAGCAAATATTAACATATGAGAAGCTGAAACTAGAGAGAGAGTGTCATGGCATTTTTGCTTACAAAATGAATTAATTACTCAACAAAGCAGTCTAATTAATTTTCTGTCAGTCAGCCCCTCCAACTCCTCATATACAGTCTTTCACTGGGTAAAGTACAGGGATGATGCCAACAGTAGTTACTTTCTGGCAGTAACTTTGTTCTGTTTCAAAAATATAGCTTAATACAACAGACACACAGGGAGCTACATGGAGAACATGCAAATTCTGCACAGAAAGGCAACGGGTCAGCAAGGGCTCGAACTCAGAACCTTCTTGCTGTGAGACGACTGCTAAATACTGCGCAAAGTTTGTATTAAAACATTTTCATACTTGCATTTTGTTTAAATAGATGAAAACAATTTAATATGTTAATGATACAGTGTGTCTGATAGAGAAATATTGTCACCTAGCATCACAAGATGGACCAGTTTGACCAAAGCTGAATGATGATGACTACACATGCATGGTTACATTAACCGTGGTTCACCCACACTGGTATTTGCAGTCCGTTTGCCTGATTGAAGCTTTTCTGTAGACATTTTTTGTATGAGTTAAAATAGATATCAGGTTCCAGAGACTATTTTCATTTACACAACAGCTAATTGGTTTTGCTTTTATTTTAATTTTAGATAAAGGAAACACAGTTGCCATTTTCAGCCAGTAGGTGCCAGTATTTGTTTATTACTCAGCATCTATCACTGGATCTATGAGTACAAACTATATACTGTATATAGTCATATTTTAGCAATTTAAATAATACATGAGTCACTTTGGTATTCTTTTACTCAGGATAAAGTCCTCCATGGTGCCTCGATAGCCAAATGGTTACAGGCACGGTGTGTGTACAGCGTGGGTGGATTGAGTTCAGCAGCCGACCTGTGTCACAGGTCCTCCCCCGTCTTCTCTGTCCACTTGCAGTAGCTCCACAAAAATGACAATTTAAATAAAGGCTAAATGCCCTGAAAAATAACCTTTAAAAAAGGCTTAAAATCACAAACATTTCTTGCAACTTTTTATAAAACTCTGTTGTCCATGGGATCAGTTTTTTTTTTTTAACATGAGACTTCAGGGAAGGTTGAATATGTATTGCATTGTATGGATTTGTTTTGGGTACCTTACTAAATCAAATGAAGCTTCAGTGTAAACCTTTTGGTTCTTAGTTATACAGTATATTTCTATACTCCAAAAAGCTATACCCAAGTGTCAGTCAGAAACATTATAAATAAAACCAAAAAACTGTTTCAACAGATACGTAAATATACCTGCTGTAAAAAAAAACATTTTTACAAAACATTTGAGAAACCATAAGTAATCTAGTTAGTGGGAGTTTTGTTGATCATTTCCCCTGATCCACAGGAACGGTTAGTGTGGGTCCAGTCCAGATATAATACACTGGCCAGTTTAAGAAAATACTGTGTAGATATTACAGAAAGGAGAGATTATGTGACACTTTACATTGACGCATGGGGCAGCTGTACCTCGGGTAGAGCAGGTCGGCCCCTGATCGCAGGGTTGACGGTTTGTTTTCCGTTCTCCCCAGTCCACATGATGAAATGTCCTTGGGCAAGACACTCAACCCCAAGTTGCTCCTGGTGGCCAGGCCAGTGCCTTGCTCAGCAGCTCAGCTACCATCAGTGTGTGAGTGTGTGTGAATGGGTTGATGGATGAATCTGTAAAGTGCTTTGTCCAGGTATGGTAGAAAAGTGCTATACAAGTCCAGTCCATTTACCATTTAATGCTCATTGCTTCTGTAAAAAGGCAGAGCTCCAACATGTTCTGCCTGGCTGTGCTGGCTGAAGCTGTGGCTGTGGACATTGTTATGAATGTAGTCAGTGTTACACCCATAATGAACGAAGGTATCGCAGCCAATGTACAGCCATAGCTGAAGCCACTATCACAGTTACAGCCGGCGC
>NW_018127946.1:1842920-1855756 GCF_001952655.1 Monopterus albus | reverse complement strand
TGTGACCCCTGTGCTTAGTCATTCAGCTGTTTGTGGGGGTCTGTGTGGTGCAGGAGAGGCTAGGTCCTGTTTCCTGTCCACCAAAATGGGTTTCTCAGCTTTGTGAGGGTACTGTCTATAAATACTTGCGACTAACAGAATGTCTGATAGTCACAGACAGCTGCAGCCACCAGTCAGCGAACCCGCAGGGATTGTCCACAGCAATCTCTACAGCCCTGTGAAGAGTGACAGTCGTTCTCTGTTGTGGGGAGTAAGTAGGGTGCCCATAAAACCCAACCAGAATCAGGGGACAAAACAAAATGGCTGACCTTATTATAGACTCCTTGGTGCAGCCTCGGATGTACCAACAGACCCTGCTTCAGGATGGACTGTGCGACCTCTTGCAGAATGACAAGTTTGTAGACTGTGTCCTCAAAATCCAGGACAAGAAGCTCCCTTGCCATCGTTTGGTTTTGGCAGCCAGCAGCCCCTTCTTCAAGGCCATGTTCCTGTCTGACCTGGAAGAGAGCAAGAAACGTGAGATTGTCCTGAAAGATGTGAAGCCTGGTGTTATGGGGATGATTCTGCACTACTTATACACCTCTGACATTAATCTGACAGAACAGAACGTCCAGGATATCTTTATGGCTGCAAACATGTACCAGATACCTTCCATCTTCTCTGTATGTGTGTCCTACCTCCAAAAGAAGCTGGTGCTGGGAAACTGCTTTGCCATCTTAAAGCTGGGGCTGCTGCTGGAATGTCCCAGGCTCACTCTGAGCGCTAGAGAGTTCATCTGTGAACACTTCAAGGTTGTTGTCAGGGACGAGGACTTCCTGCAGTTGGGCCCAAGTGAGCTGGCCATGATACTCACCTCAGATGCCCTCAATGTCGAGCGGGAGGAGCTGGTGTTTGAAACCTTGATGGACTGGGTCAAATATGATGAGCCAAACAGGCATAAGGATCTGCCAGAGCTGTTACACTGTGTCCGTTTCAGGCTCATACCTCTGGATTACTTCAAAGAAAAAGTTGAGAACCATCAGTACATCCAGTTCAGCCAGGAAGTCAAGAAGGAGCTGGCTCTTGTCAAGGATGCTCACAGAGGGCATCTCCCAAAGCCCACGAAACCCAGCAGTGATAAGGCAATGAAGAATGGAGCGAGTGAAGAGGAGGAAGATGAGGAGGAGGAGAAAGGGTACCTGCCTGGTATACTCAACAACAATCCTCGCTTTGGGATGTTTGACATGGAAGTGATACTTATGGTCAGTGACAGAGGGACTGTGGCCTACAACCCTGTAGAAAATGAATGCTTTATGGTGTCAGAGTCCACAGAAATCCCCAAGAACCACTGCAGCCTGGTGACCAAGCAAAATCAAGTGTTTGTTGTCGGAGGACTCCTTTACAATGAGGAGGACAAAGACGAACCATTCAGCTCATACTTCCTACAAGTTAGTATATAATATCATAATTTATCATTTGTTTGTGAAAGTCCTGAAAAACTCAACAAAGTCCTAAAATATGTATCTTTGTAAAGCAGATCTGTTGTGCATTTCACTCCTCATACATCATTCTCTTCTTCCCCAGTTTGACCCAGTGAGTTCAGAATGGTTAGGAATGCCTTCACAACCAAACCCTCGCTGTTTGTTTGGGCTGACGGAAGCTGACAACTCCATCTTTATTGTGGGAGGAAAGGAACTGAAGGATGGTGATCATGTCCTGGACTCAGTGATGATCTATGACAGACAGTAAGTATAATCAGACACCAAATTAAATTTATTGCTTGGTCCAAACTGTAGTCATCATCTGACATCATCTATTTGAAAACACTTTCAGCTATTACAACTTTTTTGGAAATATATCATAAGGGTAACTGACCAAGCTTCATCCTCTTAGTACATTCAGATAGTCAGCAATGCCCATTTAGTGCAGTATAAAACTATCACCCCCATAGTCACATTAAAGGCATCCCATATATGTATGTACAGTAATAGCAACAGATATAAAATGTCACATGAGGAGAGTTTTGTGGATGCCCTTTGAATACCAAATTCAAATTCTTTTCATGAAAACAGCCTTGGTTTTAGATTTGTCACCATGTTTTGGGTTTTGAACAGATCGATGTATTTAGCTTAAAAATTTGAAGTACGGTTTGAACCCAGGAATACCTAATGCCTCAGTTTATTTGAAATTTTGAAGTTACGTGGTTTTCTCCGGGCAGCAACATGGCTGCTTTAATTCATGTTTTATCAGAATGATTGTTGCACAAATGACCATCATCAGTAGAGTCAGCTCATGTACTGTACTTCTTTGTACCCAGATCATTCAAATGGGGAGAGTCAGACCCTCTGCCTTATCAGGTATATGCCCATGGAACTGTGTCACACAATGGTCTTGTCTACGTCATTGGAGGAAAGTCTGAGAGCAAGTACGTGCCCCTCCTGATTGTCTATCATTTGAACTATAATCTCACATTTCATGATTGATTACACACCAGGATTGTATTTTTCCACTGTGACTTATCCTGAAGAGGGTCACAGGCAGGGGCCAGCCTATCGCAGGGCTCACACACACACACACACACTTCATTCAACATGTAGATACAATGTATGACAGCGATAGCTGACATGGCAAGGTTTCATAGCAAGTTCTAAATTTGCGCTGCTAGTCATTTTGTGACAGCAGGTTTTACTCTGGACATTCCAGAATGTGATATTTTAGAACTAAATCAATAAAAGGTGTACTCTAGCAATTTAATACATTAAGCGCCTAACATGAGACAGATTAAAAAACACTATCCTCAAAATCAAGGCAGAGGCCAGTAAATCCCTATTCTGTCAAACCTCCAGTTTGTAACAGGGTTATGTATTCAAACTTCCACAGCGAATGTTATACAACTGTTCACTCAGCACTGCTGCTCATAGAGCTCCATGTATCAGTGAAATGCTCCTTTAACAAGCTCCATCTAATGTTTTTATGAAGGAAATGCATAAGAAGAGTCTGTGTCTACAACCCCACTAAGTTTGCATGGAAGGACCTGGCTCCTTTGAAGACAGCTCGCTCCCTGTTTGGTGTCACAGTCCATAAAGACCAGATCTTCGTGGTTACAGGGGTCACGGACTCAGGCCTCACCAGCTCAGTGGAGGTCTATGACATTGCCACCAACAAGTGAGACAACAGTTTTTTAAAATATGATCCACTTCTTATTGTTATAAAGTGAAGCATACTGTATGTCCATAGTAATAAAATGACTTGTTGAGTGTAAACAGATCATTAGGTCATAAAATAGCACTTGTATTGCTGTGGGTATCACACAGTAATATAGCAGCTTATTTAACACCATCATCACTTCCCTGTGTGTGTGTGTGTGTGTGTGTGTGTGTGTGGTTATTGTCCTATTGTATTATCAGGTGGTCTGAGTTCACAGAGTTCCCTCAGGAGCGCAGTTCCCTCAACCTGATCTCGATGGGAGGCTTCCTGTACGCTGTGGGGGGCTTTACCATGATGCCTAATGAAACCAGTGAGGATCCTGTCCCCACAGAGATGACTGACATCTGGAGGTGAGAACTGTCTGGGTAACACTAATACAAGTGCCCCTATTTGCCATTTCTAAACAGCATACAAAGATTTGATCAGTAACATCAAAGTGTAATAGTAAGCAGACATCTTGTGTTTATTAAAAATTCTAATTCCTCTAAAGACACATTTTATAAACCTGTGGTTACTACAATGTAATGTATTATCTCCATTTGCAAATCTTATTCCTCCATGGTATGTGCTATCTATCTATCTATCTATCTATCTATCTATCTATCTATCTATCTATCTAAAATAAAACCAGGCTCTTAACTTCTTACAGTAATGGCTGCAGTATACTGTTGTTTTGTGCTGGGACTGTGTATTTCCTGCTTTGACAAGTCCAAGTCTCTGCCATGAAAACAGTCTATTTCTATACATAAACATACTCAACACACAAAGTAAATTTGGATGTTCTAAAATGGAAACAAAAATAACCCATAATATCAAAATTCAACCTTCTATATTTTTCCATTATTTTTCAGTACTATTAATAACTGAGCACCGACAAAATTATAAAAAGCTAAAAGTTAATGTTAAATCTTTTGAAGTTATATTTGTTATTACTGTATTTTATCTTATGATGCTTTATGGCACCAAACAAACATGTTTGTCTTTCCCACAGATATGACGAGTCAGAGAAGTGCTGGATGGGTATGGTGCGAGAAATTAGCTACGCGGAGGGATCCACTGTTCTTCCAGTGCGTCTCAACACTCTGCGTCTCACCAAGTTATAACTGAGTTGAACTTTTGCTGCCATTATGTAACATTAGTTATGAAGTAAATGAGTGTGCTCACTGTGGACACTGGTCCAAAATTAACTTAGATACAGAATATTTCAGGGTAATAACTGGCTTTAGTGTCTGAAGATGAAAAACTGTTATGAAGCTGCATCAAATTGCTTTGTGTTGTTTTACAGCAGGGGGAGCCAGATACATGTAAAATTAAAGAAGGGCTGAAGGAGAAGGACCAGAGTTAGAATATCTCCCCAAATTTATTTAACAACAAGCTAAAATAATGATTTATACATCTGTTTTTTAAAATATCATTTCATATATTTCTTTATACCTGGTTGCTTTATTTACACAAAAATAAAGATAATGGTTGAATCTGCTGTTTTCAGTGACGACTCTCGCTCAAGGGCAGTTCACATTGACATTACTGGCATTATGCAAATAGCATGAGGGAAGAACATACTGTACAGTTTTAAGTGTAAACATCAAATTCCAGTCAACACCTGAGCACTATAAGTTGTCACCATAAAACACATCCTAAACCAATTCTGTAACCATATTTACAGTTTCACATTAAATGAAGTACAACAGCAATGCCATGAAGTCTGAAGTACTTACAGTTAAGATATACTTTTTACACACCAAAGACAAGAGAGAGATGTAAAGTGAACACTGAGCGCCAACATGACTCCCACATGAAATGCAACACTGCCGCTGCCTCTACGTATGAATGAAGGAAAACATATTACATACACATGTGAACCTCACTGTGGTGTTAGAGGCAAAGCCTACTGAATTATATGACTGTTTGTACAGTGGCAATCCATAAAACAGTTGTTGAGATATTTAGGTCTGGACGAAAGAGGTGGACTAACCAATGCAATAAACTGTTAATATAACAGAACAGAACAGAACAGAAACTACTACTGAAATAATATTCACAATGTTCTGTACTGTGGACTAATAATGGAACACATCTGGTCCATTAGTTGCAGAAACAGTAAAACTGAATATCTGTTAAGTGACTGTGCACTTAGACAAAACTAAACTCTTTGTAATCTGAGATATGTTTCTTAAGAGCTTTAGTCTCTCCTTTTGGATTGTTATCTGGCACTAACTCAGCAATGTGCATGTGCCTTATAAAACTGTCACAGACAGGAGAGGGATGTCTAACACTGTTATGCTATAGGTTCCTCCTATGAGACTGCTTTAATGTTGTTACCACTGTGTCTCTAAGCAACATGGCATGTGCTAGGAGTCCTCTTGTGTGACACACCCTTTTAATAAACAGGACCCAGCTCATCTCTGGCTATCTCCACTATTGTGAAAATGGAAATGTTCCATTTAAGTGTTTTTAATTTTTATTTTATTATTAATTCTTCATGTAAGGACAGTTTTTAATCCATTACACTCAGTAACCAATAACAACTGCACTGCAACAGTGCATGTGAGTCACACATTCAGTGTATAATGATAAAAAGAGAGGGGCAGTTAACTTGGGTTTCAAATGGCAGAGAGGTGCTCCTGACACACAGACACCCGGTGTGTTGTGGGGCTGCATTTGGTCAACATGGTGATCTGGGTGCTGAAGTTGATGCCGTTGCTGCCTATAGAGGGCTGCTGGTACTTAGTGTCAGCACCCAGGAACCTCTGCAGCATCCACCTGCGCCACTTACGCTTAATCTCCGACTGTACCTGCAAGAGAGAAGGGGAGGTAGACAAACACAATGAAGAGGGGGGCGGTAAGAGGGTATGACACACAAGAAGCGGAGGTGAAATAAGATTTAGCAACATAAAAGGACAGAAAACATCTTAAAGAGCAGTTTTTTCATCTGAGTTAGCTTACCTCTCCGTTCAGAAAACAGTACAAAACTGCGACTACAAAACCCTGTTGAAGAGAGAAGTAGATAAAACAGGAACACCCAATAAGAACGATTGTTGAAAAAAAAAATACAAGTGTGATAGAACAGCTGGGGAAACACTCAAAATATCTGTGTATGAATAATGATGGTAAAATTACGACCAACTGCAGGCTCAGACAGGGGATTCATCATTTAAATCTCTGGGAAAGTTTCCCAGGAGATATCATTCTGAGCTAAAACTGTTATAAATAAGGAATACTTTCCATTGCTAGGTTTCCATCATTGCACTTGGCTCTCAGTGTTTATGTTCAGTTTAATGCTCAGTCAATCGGCAACCTCAGTATTCAAGCATGCAAAATTAACATGCAAGATAAACAAACCATTCGCTTGCTTAATCACCAACTGTCTTCATGCTACCAGGCTGTTTTCATGTTATAAAATGGAATCAAAGGTCTTTCACTTTTGTTTTCTATCTGGTTTCATGCTTTTGTTTCCAGTTTAGCCTAAGTAATAACAAAAGAATTAGGTACATCTATGTGCTTAATTTATTGGGAGGTACTACGTCTGTCTGACATTTGGAAGCTGTAATGTTGCTGAGCAGCTGCCTCCTCGTATGTGGTTGTGTGACGTTACCTGAAATGACCCCAGAACAAGATCAAACACCATCCTGACTTGGGGGTGGATGTGATCAGGGATGAAGGCAAAAATGATATAGTTTATTCCAAAGAGAGGTATCAACAGCAGCGTGGATTTAGCCAGTCTCCTAAAAAAGCATTAATATGAAAAAATGACAAGAAGACTTGTGTTCACTCTTGTTAAAATCCTCATAGCTTTACAGTACTTAGCTTTACATTACTTGACACTATGCAAGAGCTGTTATTGCTCACTATCAACAGCATAATGGCAGTAAAATAATTTTTTCCACCTCACTTGATAAGAAATGGCTGGATGCTGTGATAGAGCTGTTGATGTTTTTGCACTGAAAACCTACAAGTACTGATTGGATTCTTTTCTTCCGATGTCGGGGCAATTAATCTTCTGTCGCAAAATCCAGATTATGCAGATGAAGAGGAAGAAGTTCACCTGCCAAGAGATTAACAAACCGGTTAATGTGACTGCATTATGCAGAGCTGTTTAAAACATGCAGCTGATAGAGAGGCACCGTGACTCACAAGTATGGTGACTAAAATAGGTGTTTTGATGATCCACCATGGGTTGTCATCAATTGTCTCCCAGCATCTGTCAGAAAAAACAAAGGAGTAAATTACAGAAAATTCTCTTAAATTAAAAATAAATTTTGAAGCTACTATAGAAAACTCAGTAGCATTTGAGCTGTAATGCCTTCATTTACTGGCTCAGATTCAGACAACCTTAATTTCCCAGAGGGGCAAATTGCTTTACAGCCAGTAGCAATCACACCACAATCGCAATAAACAACAAAAAACTAACATAAAAAAATATACCATTAGTATGTAGCTAGAACCACTGGTATGTAGTAACAGCTTTGTGTCCTGCATGTTGGTATCTATATGTACAACCAGATGGTCGGCTGAAATAAGCCACAAATGACTGGGCTTTTCATAAAGTCCTAGTCCTATACAGTTCACAGGGGTCAGTCAGGTCTATACCTCCAATCTTCCTGCAGGCTTTAACAATACTTTGCAGTCTGTTCTGATTTTTAAGACAAAAACCAGCAGATAAATGCAAATGTAAGCAAAAGCTTTAAAATGTTTTGTTATAAAACTTACATAGGAGAGTTAAAGAAACCAGGTAGTACAAGAATGCACATTTAGCTAAGGATAGCTGTAACTAGCTATCTCATTAGCACCTAAACATAGCTCTCTTGCTTTAGCTGCCTGGTACTGTAGGGCCTAGAGCCCCCAGACTACCAACATATATCCTGTAATAATTTCTATATGATAAAACCTTTCAGAAAGTCTCATCTTAACAACTGCATTTTGACTTTGTAGGGTAGTATAGCCATAAATTGTTCTGCTCTTGTCTGAGGTAATTTCTTTCATGCTGCAGATAAACAGTTTTCCACAAACCTCCACTGTAACCTGCTATTAATCATCACACTAACCTTGATATGATTTCATTGTGTAATTGTGCATTTGCAATCATGTCTTCCTGCTAGGAGCTAAGCCTGGATACCAATCTAAATTGGAGCTGGTAATGATGAGAACTTTACTTTAATTAACAAGATTAAAACAAGGACAAATGATGAACTCACCCAGGATCATTTAAACAAGCTTTGGTAATCACCCATGCTGAGATAAAGATGGTTGGAGCCCCTGTAAACAAGAAACATAAAGAGATTTGTTGTAAGTTATTTCAACATTAAAAATAATCTCCAAGTCAAAGAGAGAACTAATGTTCAAACAAACATTCAACAAGTGTGAGTGATTCAACATGACCAAATATGACAGTGAGGTCTGAGTGTGTGAACACTGCTAATCTTCTGGAAGATTTTATAGCTAAAGTAATATTGTGTTTTTGATATGTTTATCATTTTTAATAGGAATCATACACTACATGCTCAGAAATGACTCATCCTGGACAACTGCAGGAAAATCACATGCCTGTTTCCATTTCCTTTATTTTATTAAAGTAATGGAAAAAGAACACCAGAAATTCAGCCAATTGTTTTGTATATACTGTATATAATATATATACTGTATACTGAATATACTGTATATAAATATATTTGATAAAAGCTCAAAAGAACATCCTTGATATCAAATGGAAAACATCTATCCATTAAATTTACTAAAATGTCAAAGCTGCAATGACAAATCTCTTATTCACATTATGCCTACCATAGATGCATGAGTTTGTTAATTTAGCTGTTCTCCTTTCAAAAGCACCAGAAGCCTCCCTTACACTGAATTACAACAACAAGAGCAGAGTAGCAGCTGCCTGTTGCTGTTAATCTAAAACTGGCAGCAAGACAAATTCATATGTAGATGGGAAGCACCGCATTTTTCTGAAGCTACTGCATGTATAAAACATCACTTTTAAATGTATTTACATATGTTCATGACTGTTGCAGTAAAGACCAAACAGACAAAACAAACATTCAGATTGGCTGATGAGTCATGATTTCTGGCTGCCACTTCAGACAAATCTGCTCTCTCCGTCACCATTTGAGATGATTTGGCGCTGTACAAATAAAATTGGAACCAAATTGAATTTGGCATAGGAGCCAGGACCTACCCCAACCGATTAGGATGTACCACCAGAAATACCTCTTCTCTGAGAAAAACGAGACAGCTAACAGCATCTGCAGATAGAGGCCTTCCACCAGCAGCCAGAAGTAACTTGCCATGACCCCATACTGGAAGAAGACCACCACTGCCTTACAACCCACCTACAAAACAAACAAGAATGTTACTTATTTCAATGGCAGTGAATGCAAATAAATGCAATTTTATTACAAGTGAAATAATGAAGACAAATTTTGTTTCCCGTGGTCAAGGCTACATGGAGAATGGTTTTGGTGAATTACCCTAATATTAATATTGATGGTAAATGGACTGTATTTATATAGCACATTTTTCACAGTGTGTTGCACTGGCCAAAGCACTTTACAGGAGATCATACACCATTCACACATTCACACACCGATGACAACACGGTTATATAAAACAACTCTGTTAAACTTGGCAAGTCAGTCATTAGAAGCAGCAGTGAGGAGTCCGTCATTATCACAGTTAATATGAAGATAGTATAACGAAGGAATATTCTACATGCTTTACCTTATTGTTGTGCCAGTTACACTAATGGAATGCAAGACTAATCGAGTCTGCAATCAAAGTGTATTTAAGATTCATGTTATTAGTTATAGCTCCAGCTCCTCGCAGTACCATGGAAATATACTGCTGCTGTTGGCTCAGCAGGAGCAACATCACAGATTCATGATGAGCAACTGAAACACACACACACTGAACAACAACAATGCCTGCTCTGCAACAGTAACTTAAAGCAAGACTACGTACGTTTTCCTGAACAATGACCACTGAACCTCAAGTTAAAATCATGGGGTCAAGAGTAAATTATACAATGTGGTATAATAGTACTGGGGTGAAGCCTCAAAGTAAGAAAATTTCTCATAACACTATATATTGTAAGTCTTTATCTTAATTTAGCTAACATTAGCTAAAGATAGCTAACATTAGCTCCCATAACCTACTGGTCATAGAAGACCAATAATGATGTAGATGTAAAACCTCTTTGTACAATGAAGTAAGGGTGCATTTTTCTTCTGAATTAAACTTTTAATTGTAGTATTTCTTTTTTAAAAGTTACATATAGCATCAATTTAAAGAGAGTATTTGTATTGCACTTCTATGCAGTTAGAGTCAGAACAATAGAATCTTTAAAATCAAAGTAAAAGGCTGAGAGATCCTGACTTTTAGCCCCTAAGTAGTTCCAAAAATAGTTCCCATAATGCAACTCAACAGCATCTTTCTTTAGACCCAGAAATAGTTAAACACTAAGGAAAATATGCTCATTTTCTGTCTTGCTGTGTATTATGCTATGCTAAGCTAGCCAGAAGACTTAACAGACATATATGAAAATAGTATCAATCTTCTAGTCTTACTAAAGCACTTTAATGAGTCAGAATTCCTGATGTAACTTCCAGGCAAGAACCTAGCTTCCGTATCTCAAAACAATCTTTAACTGAGGGCTTCTTTCATCATTTTTATTGAGAATTGTAAATGTCTTCTATGGTTTACTCATCCTATTCTATTATAAATACTATAAATCACAATAAAGTTGAAACTGATGATAACAAAGATAACAACAATACATTTATTAGCATGTATGTAAAAACAAACAAACAAACAAAAAAAGCCCAAAACCTACAGTTCCCTTGGATATTTACCTACACACAGAATGTGTGCTTGAGTCATTTCAATTTTTTTTTTCATATTCAAAATATCAACAGCTGTTTTAGCTGTAGTCACCACTATCTAACACTGTGTACACTGATCCTCTCCCTGTTGCTTTTGCTTGTAGTTTTCCACAAACATTTTTTTCCTAAACTGTGGAATTTAGAAACTGGTCAGATAATTAGCAGCTGTGTTTGGAACATGACAGTTTGTGTGCCCTGAGGCACTCATGGTACTTAGAGATACTGTACCACTTAGAGATAGTAAAGCAGGTGATTTGCAGTATGCTGATCTAATCCTCTTTGGTAATAAAACAGTGGATTCAGCTACATCAACATCTGAAAAAACACAGTACTGATGCCAATGATTAAAAATAAAATAACCATATATGGAACTACCAAATCCAGGAGCTTATCTAACTCCTTATCTTACATGAGCACTTATGAAATTCTCATTATGATCATGCTGTTGAGATGAAGTCATTAAAATTAGTTATCAAAACTCTGAATGTGATTTATTGGCAAAGCTGTCTGTTGTTCATGTTTAATGTTCAGCAAACAGGAACTCATACAACATCCTGCTAGAGAGATAAATGGAGAAACGTTGTCTCAGGAGTGGAAGCCACTTAGCAAACACAACTACGCCCAGAAGCACTTGAACCCACGCATGTTAAGTAAACTTCAAGACAAAGCATTAAAGTCAGAAAAGCCTGAGTGAGTAATTAAATAGATGCAGTTTGCTTCAGCTAAGAATGGAAAGTAACAGCCGGACTGCTGCTCAAATATCAAATGGACAAGTGAACCTGATCTGAGATGTAAGATTTTTTTATTATATAGGGAAGAAAATCATTCGGCAGCCCAGGGAGAGAAACAGCATACTCACAGTTGGCTGGCAATTGTCACTCTCCCCAACATCATACAGAACCACGTCCTTTATGAAAACAGCCACAGCTTTCAATATGAATGACACGAACAGATGGATGTGGATGTAGTTTCTTGTGCAGTGCAGCTTCCTGTAAAAGAAATAAACAGTTACATGATTCATATAAAAAAGAAAAGGAACGCACATAATGAATTCCATCTGATTAAGGATGCAGAATAATCTGTTTATGAGAATAAGTATCACAGAAAATGTTCATAAGAAACTTCGCTGACCAAATTTACAGGGAAAAACATTCATACAAAGTATGTGCATTTCAGCAGAGGACAGGACATAGGCACTTAGTGTACATGACTACTGCCTTGTGTTGTGCTCATGCTGGACTGTCACGCTACATATAAACTTTTCAGTTGTCAAGGAAAGCTATCTGCATCTTTTAATAATTCAAAAAATGAAGTTTTACAGTGAAACACATTTAACAGGCAAATATGAAAAACTTGACACTGGGCACAGAATCAAATAAGAACAAATCAGGTTTTTGGAGAGAAAATCTCTGTAATGTAAATTCTCTTGTCAGAGTGTTTTCAAATAAATGCCTTCCTAGTGAGGTGGGGGTGAATTGTGTAAACCCATCAGGCGAGCCATCCCAGGCAGGACGTGTGTGATGACATACAGCATCAAGCAGCTGCCTGTAGACTACGACTGCAGCTGAACATAAACAGTAGGCGCTCCACAGTCCAAACCACTGGCATTTTATATGAATGAGGAGTAAACACTTCCCATGTTGTTCAGCTCATAACACACAGATTCAAACACACCCAACTGAACAGAGTGGAATGTTTATTAGAAACCACACACACTGAAACATATTCTAATGATCTCTGCTGTATCATGCCGGTATGCACACACACTCT
>NW_018127946.1:1837204-1842908 GCF_001952655.1 Monopterus albus | reverse complement strand
CTGCAGGTCAAAAGGACACATGCTGTTATGAACAACAGTCTAAGTGGTTTGACTTTATGGCTGCTTACAGCTGACCACTTTGAGAACTGTTGCAACAGCATACATATAAAGTCAAATTTGGATGACTTGTCACACAAGCTCTAGCAGTCACACTGCTGTATGAGCAGCACTAAAACCTCTATAAAGTACAGGAAATATGGTGTTAAATGAGAGATCAGTGAGGGGAAAGGTGTTTGAGCGTCTTTATACTGGCACATTAAGTAACATTTTGATGGATCGCCTTACCGAAAGAGACATAAAATGATGATGGCGATCGTCAGAGAAATGAGTGACACGCTGTGACCAATGGTGTAACCCACTTTGATAGCGTCGAAGAACTCCTCCTGCAAAAACACTTTTACTTACACTCAGTGAAAGCAGCAAATCTGGATTGAGTTTGGTATTAAACATGTTGCTGCTGGGCAGCAACATGTAGGTGGGCAGGTTTCCAACTCTGGGTGCCATACTGACCGTATCATCATCTGCGGTGCTGTTGGGACTGTATCCACAGTCCATTATGTAGGAATCTATGCTGACTGGGGTCCAACCCTCCTCATTGCAGGTCTTTGACAGGTTACCTAATGAAC
The DNA here is from genome assembly GCF_001952655.1 of Monopterus albus. Taxonomy (NCBI): domain Eukaryota; kingdom Metazoa; phylum Chordata; class Actinopteri; order Synbranchiformes; family Synbranchidae; genus Monopterus; species Monopterus albus. Next base: position 1,842,282 of record NW_018127946.1, on the reverse strand, counting down.
AGAGGGAATACTGAATATTAATCTTGAAGAAATGGAATTCTTCACTCCTGGTAGCTTTAATGTGTTTCAGTTAAAAGTAATGTGTTTATGTGTGTGATGGGAGAAGAGGTGTATTATCTATGTGTCTAACTACTAAAATACTAAAAGGGAATGGAAGGAATGACTGGAGAGGATCATTCATCCCACCAGCTCTGATATGCTGGGATGATCCCACGCACACACCAAGAGGTTAACAGAGGAGCAGAAAGCTGTTTTTACCAAGTAAAAGGTCAAAGTGCATTAGACTGACACATAAAGAGAGGAGAGGATACAGTCATTTGAGAGGAGCAGAGTGGAGCTTTAAATGTATAGTAGACTAGAGCTCAAAAGGCCACCGTACAGTAGACCTGAGTTCAGTAGAGCTCTGTATAGCAGCGTAGTAACGCAGAGATGAATAGAGCTCTGAAAAGTACTGCAGATTAGAGTTTAGTTGACTATATTAAGGTAAAGCAGACAAGAGCTCAATAATATAGCACAGTAGACTAGAGCTCAGCAGTTCAGACTTGAGTACAGTTCAATAGGGTAGAGCTCAGCAGACTCGTTAGAATAGTGCAGAGTTCAGCAGTCCTAGAGCTCGGTAGAGTAGAAAAGTTCACCAGCAGAGACCCCGCCCTCAGGAAAGGATGAATGTCAACTGAATGTCTGAATACAGTGTAATGCTTATAGACTGTGGTTTGGAGAAAAAAAGGCTCTGGAGGTCCGTGCTGGGCATCGGCGGACCCCCTGCAGAGACGGAGAGAAGAAAAAGGGGAGAGATGAGGAATAAAGGTGGCTGGCTGGGCAGGTATGAACAAGAGGAAGTGGAAGACTAGTATCAATGGGTGGTTTGAATAATAAATAAAATAAACACAACTGAAAGAATGAATAAACAAGTCAGTGGATTTATATTTTTATGCCTTGTCTTGCTCCCTTTTCTGAATTATATTATACACAGCCACGTCTTAGTAAATAACAGCTGTGCATAGTCTAGTTTACAAAAAAGGAAAATGATTATGTAGCACCAGTGGACTAGGTCACTGCCAGTGGTTCCTTTTGGGACTGAACTTCAGTGTAATACAAACTAGATGCTTATATAGCATTAACAAAAAAAACTAAATAACAGTAAATGTATATACTATAACTCATTTATTATTATAAAAGCTGTTTTCTGTAACCAGTACTGTGTGTGAATGGGACATTCAGCCTCAACAGAGAAGAAGGGCAAGAGTAATATTAATTATCATAATTTACATAAATAAATAAATGAACTCTTATGTGGTGCCCCTCCAGACATTTGATGCCGATGTAACTGGCCAGCCCTGCATCAGAGACTGTGAGCGGTACAGCTACACCTGGGCCAGACCTCACCAATGACAGCATGTGAATGTTCATATAATGCAAAACAATGATGTATAGCAGTGCAACAAAGTCAATTAAGGGGGTAATTATGCACTACCATTCACATGATTGTGATTAAACATCTGCATAGGTGATGGCTACATTTGCACCACCCCAGAGCATGCCAGGTGACCTAAATCAAACACACCCACTCACCAGCATTCACTAATGTATAGGTTAAACTGTGGGAAAATGCTTAGTGTGTTTATTTAAATGCCATAGCCCAAGTCAACAGGGCTGCAAAGAGAAAGGAGAAAAAAAAGTACAAAGTTTGAAAACTGAAGAAATTAGATTCTTTTTTGGTTTGTTTTGCACCTCTGTCAGAAAGTGTGGGCAAAGATGAGCTAATAAAGAGGATGCCAGATGGAAGCAACTCAGTTCTCCTCCAATAAACCAATGGTTCTATTCCCCTGTATCAGCAGCAAGAGTCAATAGTGCAAAAGCAGAAACTATCAAAGTTCTGCAAAGTATATTTGATACTAGCCTACTAAACAGACTGCAGTGGTGATGTATTAACATACAGCAGGATGGCTTGATACAGTATATATTGGATATCACTTTTATTGTGTTGGATTGATACTAAAATTACAAATACTAACTGATTCTGTAATATACTATAGTTACACTATAGTTATAGTTACTATAGTTACTTAATGATCTGATAAACAGGATGTATGTACATTCTGTATATGTACAGATCTATATATGAATGTGTTGAAATGCATGTACATATGTTTTTTTGTGTGTGTGTGTATATATATATATTAGTATGTTATTGTGTATATAGTTTTACGCAAACATAAAGTACTTTTTATACATGGACATTATTGCATTATGGAGATGCAGAAATAGACACACTAAACGAGTATTGTATTATTTCTACTGTATAATAGGTGTCTGTGGTCACGAGATGGACTATGAATGAAAGCCTGGGTGGGGGATTATATTATATACTATATGATACTGATGGACTAGTGGTTAGGGTGCAGTACTTTTCCTGGTAGTCTCATGGTTAAGATGCATAGTTATAAACTGAAATAACAGAAATGTCCCTGGTCTGAGTGTACTAAGTTGTCTTAGGCCTTGTGTTGAATTTCATCCTTTTATCTCCTTTTATATAAAACCAGAATAAAAGATTTGGATAGGAAATTGACTCAAAAGCAAAGTATGATGTACAAAAGTATGTCAGAGGAATGGCTCTTCATTCAGCTGAAATCTTTGAAAAGGCATTTAAAGTTCAGATCCTATCTACAGTGCTTATTTCAGAAGTGTATCCTGTGAAAATGCAGACTGTAGACCTACAGAGATCAGATTTTTATATAAGCTCGACATTTACCTAACCACAGGAAGTAAATGCATCGCTGTTCAGATGAGTCACCATTAATTTTTCTGAAACCCCCTCTTACAACATTCATGGGGCATATTTGAGCCAGAAAACCAGCAGGAGAAGCACAGACAGAACTGACCGACTTTTGTGTGAATATGTTCTATGTTATATTGTGCAATATTCATTTGTAGCATTTCCTTATCTCCTTTCCTGTAAATAAAGAATGGAAGCTGCGTGATAGCTACAAAATGAACGTGTGCACTGAACGCTGCTGTAAAAATGTAAACATACATTTGTGTGAGGACATTCCTCACATTTCTTCACCGTGTCAGTACATGTCAGTTTTAAGTATTCTGTTTTTATTCCTATTTATCTCATTTTAATGAACATTCCTTTGTTTGTCTGCATTGTTTACTGTCTGTTTATACTGCTTATTCTGCATTGTTTGCAATGTTTGTTGCTGTCAGTGTTGGTATTAATAGTGCTTATTTTGTTATATTACACACCCTTATGCTAGTTTACTGTTTACTTGCCCCTTGCATGGGGATATGCCGATGTACCAGAGTCAAATCCCTCGTCTGTCCACCACACCTGGCCAATAAAGCTGAGTCTGATTCTGATGTCATTCTACTATCACCATATCACAGCCAGTATCAAATACAAGAGAGTTAGGAAATGACCAGCAAGCCAAAGTCTTATTTGGCATTAAAATGTGGTCTGCTTACAAATACCTGAGCAGCGTACTGCAGAGAAGATGGAGGCTTAGTCTCCTCAAACAACATGACAGGATACAAAGACAAGGATAAGCCTCTGCTGTTTCAGCCCATACCACCGCTGGATTTGCCTTGTTTGAAAAATGCCAGAAGAATGCTTTCATCATCCCCCAAAACATGTCTGCAAGGATTTTCACTGTTGTGTGTGACAGCAAGGAGAGCTCAAACAAGTTAATCGTCGCACCTTGATATCAAGGCTTTCTTAGCTTGGCTTTTCTATCAGTGCTGTATAGTCAAATGCTTTGTCTCCTACTATAATTATACAGTTTTTTGGAGGAGAATGAATATTAACTTATAATAAATAGCACCAGTTCAGCTGAATATTCTGGCATGTAGGTAAAACCCCTGACAGCAGGCACTCTGTGATGCTGAGCCTGCAGAGAAGGTGAGTGGCCCATGTTTTCAAAAGAGATGAATGAGTGGTAAAAAAAAAAAAGTTCATGAGAATGGTAAACCCTATCGCAACTAAATTTATGACTTGGGTCCTGAATCTCTGCGGCGCCATGTTTCGTAATACTTGTTTTTGTGCGTGTGAGGCACATAAAATAAATGGCTCAGGATGAGTCCATAACACAAGTCTTATGCAACTGCTACTGACGCAGTGAATAAATCTGAAACTAAGCTAAACTGAGGTTAAAATACGCTCACACAAAGGGCAACTTCTTAAAAATCGAATGTTTTCCAACCTCTCAAAGTCTGTAACCTACATAAAATGAATAAAGTGAAAAAGCACAATGGTCAAGCTCCACAAACAAGACCCCTCCTGTAAAGCTCACATACCCGTTTCCAGGTATTACCTGTCGACATCAGTAATTTACAATCCTTCTCACATGAGACCAGAGCAGGTTTAACCAGCAGCAGAAACATGCACTGATTTACAGTACTGATTTACTGTATACTTGATATAATTCATATCTGCGCATCACAGGTCTTTTATAATCTGTCCTCTGTTTTTAAGGCCTCTGCTTCATCCTGGTCCCTGCACGGTGAGGGCCTGAAAGCCTTTGACTTCCATCTCTTTTCCCTGGAGTGCTTGTCTCTCTCAGGTCACACTTACTCCCATCTGGGTCACATCACAGCTCCATCACCCCTCTCTCTCTTCTTTATACTGAGCCTTCGCATGTGGCTGATAAATCTTAGGTCTGAGTCCCTCTCATGGCCTGAATATGAATATTAGGCAGGAACCCCCTCACCCTGTCTGATTAAATGTAAAATGTAGCAGCCAATGAAAGTTGAAATCTATAAATTTACGCCTGTTGTTTGGGTGCAGTGAAAAAGTCCTTTACTGACAAGGTACCCTACATGCTACCAAAGGCAGGTACAGCCTGATGAACGGATACACAGGAAGGTCAGAGGGGAACAATTTCAGGAGCTACTGTACAAACGCACAGCTGCTACCTCCTTGTGAGGCTTGGCAAGGATTAAAGGACGAATAGGCATAACATGTCTGACAGATGGATGATACCAGGATGGGAAGTTGTTTATCTTTTGTGACTAAGCTGTGCCATACAGCGCTGCTGTTTTTTTTTTTTGGTTTTTTTTTTTTTTGAGATATGAGAAAG
>NW_018127946.1:1827963-1837088 GCF_001952655.1 Monopterus albus | reverse complement strand
GTTTTTTTTTTTTGTGACATATGAGACAGGCCATCAGGACACACAGAAGCAACAGGTTATCACGGGCAAGAATGATCTCATGAATATGAGCCACTAGGAAGCTCAGCTCCTAACTCCTATTTCTGGACTCGAACACAAGGGTGTGATGATACAGACAAAGATTCAGCAGCAGCAGGAACAACAACAAAAACGAGGTTAAGGAAGGATCAAGATAAGCAGCATCTCTAGTTCACTTAAATTATGTAAACATAAATCCTGGATCTATGATCATGAAACTTCCCAGTAATCTTAAGACTCAAGGATATGGCTCTACAGGATTGGCATGATGCGATAAGTAATGATCCTTAGTGGAATATTTATAAGCTGCTTAAGACTGATCTGTCACAGTTAGGTTGAGGTAGTCAGCTTGCCAGTTTCAAAGAAGATTTTTTAATGCAATTTAGTTTCATTCAAGGCTGTGAACTCTATGTTTGACAACTGATCAAGAGTAGCATTATCAGGTATAAATGAAGACAGCCACAGTGCCATATTATCACCTCTTTGAAGGCCACAGTTTGCTAACCCCTGGACATAGGAACATAGTTTAACCTCTCAAGCTAAGGTGGCATACTTGAAACATATCAACGCTTCAAACACAACTTGAGGTTTTTAGGTAGAGACATTCACTCAGTAATTGATAACCATGAATCTGCAAACAGAGTTCCCCGCACAGTGTTTAGCTGACATTAGTTGACCTCCAAGGACTGGACACTCAGTTCATGATATATAAACTGGAATAAGTAGATTATGAAGTTGATATAGCAACCATGCTAGAACATCATTGCTTATTTAGATATCTAACAGACACAGTGCAGCTTTAAATTTATATTATTCATCTAGAGCTCCTGGCCAGCTGGCGAACGCATTTCTCTCCTTCTAACTCTGCCAACTGTCTGTTTAGCGGCTAAAGAGACAGATAGCTAATTCTGATTGTGAACTGTTTGGTGCTAGGCAGGTGGTGTATCATAGATTTTAAGAGCTCTTTCTGTCTTGTTTTCAGAAAACAGCTGTGTGGAACCACTGCTGATGAAAATAATGACAGTGAGTGAGAAAGAGTTGTGTGATAATTCCCTATGAGCTTGTCACTACAACTGACACCTCTTATATGACACATGCTCACTTATTACATGTTAATATAAATATATGAATTAGAACAGCCTTAATCAATCTTGCTGAGTTATTAGCCCATTTATATATTTTCTCGGCTAGTGTCACTAGTAACTAGTGTCACCGTCTTGTACTGTTTTTATTTCTTGCATAGGTGCAGCAATTTCCATATACCTCATTAAGGGGTCAGTGTGGACTAAACTCCACGTCTCTAGGCCAACAGGTCTTGACTTTTACATGACCACAGTATCTACCTTAACGTTTCCGCCAAAAGGCCACACAAACTTACGATGTGCTTGCTGATCATCACACAAACAAACACATATGCTGTAGTCACATACCTGCCTTGCCTTGTATTGCTGCCCTGTATTCTGAGACATTATGCTGACTTACATTCATTTCCTGGAGACTTACCCTAACCTTAACCATCATCACTACTTGCCTAACTGCAGCCTCAAGCTAACCTTAAATTAAGTCATCACTCTAAAATGGAATGATCTACATTTTGTCCCCATAAGGATGTCATCTTAGATTTACATCTCCACAACATGAGTACTACCAGGCCACACACACACACACACACACACAAAGACAGAAGTTTGCAGACACTAAAATCAAACACACACATACTTTGGGACATGGGATGGTAATCACCTCTCCAATGTTAGCGCTGGGCCAGCAGGTGATCTTGTCCCACGTCCTATTGCAACCTGACCAAGACACGGAGACAAAGGGGTTAAAAAAAGCTTGTTCCTGTTAGTCAAACATGGAAATACCATAAAATCAAAATGAACAAACATAGTATAAAACACAAATCTTTGAACAACAGGTGTTTCAAACTATTGTGATGTTAATTCTTCCCTGTGACAAACAGCAGCCTGGTTAAGGTGAAGGTGATGCACCGACATTCCCATGACAGCCAAAACCTGTAAGCTCAGGTCAGCTGTCATTACAGCTCGCAACAGCAGATGACCTGAGTTATCGCTCCCACCATGACTAATAAAACAGCTCCTGTCCTTTGTTACACACTGTTATTTGAATTCACTGTAACTTTCCACAGTGTGCTTGGTCTCAGGATGCATAATTAGGTGACAGGACGTTTTAAATCCAGAAAAGGAAAAAGTTTGTATGGTGATATTTGCAACATCAAGCAAATTCAAAAGATAATGAGTGTTTAATGATTTCTACATTGTGTAAAAGTAAACAGAGTCTCATGATACTTGCAGTTTGGATCAGCAAGATTTCAGTTACACACAGAGGCTCAATGAAGCACAGTTATTCCTCTTTAGAATTGTAATGTTTGTATGAGTCTAAGTGGACACACACAGCGTAGCTGTCAGTTTACGACAGACACAAAAAAGGTTGCGACAGAGGTTAAGGAAGTCGCAGGTCCATAGTGGTGCATTAAACCTGTGGTAATGTGACAGTTACAAGCGATAAAAGAAGATAACGTTTGACATGACATCATAGTCTGTCTGTTGACAAGCAGACAGACATCACGAGAATATAATTATGTGCTGTGAATATAGCAAGATGTAATTCAAGTCTCATCAACGATACATTGAAACAACACATCAGCTCATCAGCTGTATTTTCTTCATATGAAGCAACACATTTGGTCAACTAACCACAAAATTCTGTCGGAGCACATGTGACAAGGGGCTGGCTTTAGGTGCAAAACTGTGTACAACCATGCAAAGTGTAATATAAAACCAGAGACATGCTTTTCAACAGCTTGTGTTTTCTTTAGAGCTTGCTGCATTTCTTTGATTAAACCCCATTTAGCAAAAATTGCAGTCAGGACAATAAAGGCATATCAAACATACCAGTTGTTTTGTTCTCACTCTGAGCCTCGCAGATGTCTCTCTCCTTGTTTATTTCCTTCATTAGGTCACACATCTGATTCTGCACTGAAAACACCTGTGGAGGAAACAGTTTACACTTTTTATATGTATTTCACAGGCCATGATGACATTTTAAATAGTGTGACTCAGGTCATTTTATCATTTATTCATCAAACGCAGCACAGTTCTACTGCACACGCTGTCTCAACTGTTCTTTACATATTAAGGCAAACATCTATCGTCTCTATTTGGGTTTTCCTGGGTACCATTAATCTCTCCATTTGACACATACAAAACAAAAAATTAAGCCTTTGACGCTGAGTCATACTCCTTAGATTTTCATGTTTTGGAAATAAACGGACTCTTCAGGCCTGAACTGGTTCCACATGAAGCTGAATCAACGAGAGTTTACCACCAGATATAAAGGCCGTCTGCAGGGTCAGAAGATTTACAGCCGTTACTTAGCTGGATGAGTCTCTTCATGTGGACATTAATCACACTGCATGATAGTATATGGCTATACGATGGTTAGCCACAAATGGAGCCCATACTCTAGCCTCAACCCTGAATCAACAGGATGACATCCCCATGTTATCATCTGTCTTGCTCCCTGGGCTTCATGGCAGCTCCTGTGTTACTGCACCTCTGGAAAGTGACAGGAATATGTTGTCACTGATGGATCAGTGCTTCCTTCAGCTGTGCAAATAAGAGTACCAGGAGAAAACTTCCCACACTCCATCATCAAAGTGACCCTTTTACCTTCCCCGCCAGCACACCAGCTGCCATCTTCTCCTTTGCTTCACTTTTATCACTGAAACATTTTGTGTGTATGAATGCAGATGTAAAAGGCAACAAATGAGTAAGGAATTTGACCTCCAGCTCATTTCCAGTACAAATCATACATTCTTTTCTACAGGAGACAGATGAGGATGAGGACACTGGAGGCCAGAGAGTACAGGTACAGACAAAGGAGGCCGTTGCCATGGTATCCTTTTGGGAGACCAGCAAGCTCCTTGTGCCTTCTCCGGGCTCACCTTCACCTCAGTGATGAAAAGAGATCAGCAAGAACATAATAACACAGGAAGATCACTGACGAAGCATCTGGACCCCCTGTTTTGTATAGTGCCAAGTGCCATTTAAACAGCTGTTGTTTTTGCTTATAGTGCATGAGGAATTAAGGAGACTGACATACAATGCAGAGGCTGAACCTGGAGAGAGGAGACTGCACATGTGAAGGGACAATTGTTGTCATGACTTAAGAAAAAAAAATGAAAGAAAAGAAAATGGAACATAAGCTCTGCTAACAATATTTGTTCTAAAATGTCTTCAGTAACAAAAGACATGAGGATGAAAGCCTTACCACACTATAACCAAGTGTGCGTTCCACACACACCATTACTGACCCTTCTCTCCACAGCTTCCCTGCCCATCCACACTTTTACCAGTAACTGACACAAGCTACGACACTGCTGCGCCCTGCATCCATGAACACCAGCGGGCACATCAACTACAGTACTAGAAAGTGGTCCACCTTAAACTGTATGGCTGAACAAATCAGGCGAGCAACTGTCGTGCCCTTGAGAATGAACCCAGGTTCAGTCAGGAGAAAAGTCCGATTGTTAGGGTTAAATATAAATATACTTACGGGGCGCAGCAACATGCATGATAAGAGGAGAAAAACGCCATTTGAAACTTCCACCAACATATCCGTTAAAGTTGTTGATTCGTTAAAAAAGTAAAAGAAAACTGAAGAAAATTAAGTGAAAAGGTTCAAACTCTTGCGATAATCCCCCGCAGGTTTACATGAGTCCCCAGCTGACTCGGTGCGTTCTTGCGCTCTGAGAAGAGCGAATCGCTCCAGTCATGAAATCCTCCTCTCCTTCCTCTTCCTCCTCCTCCCACTCGGGCTTCACAGTGAACAACCAACACGAAACTATGCACACTTTATCTGAGAACGTCAGGAGGTGGTGGCGTAAACGCGTAGCTAAAAAGAAAGAAGGAAAATACTGCATCCTTAAATTGAGAATTTTAAAAATAACCCACTTTTTGTATAATATTGTGTATCCTATCAGTGATGTGCATTTTATCATGTAGCCTATTATGGCACAAACCCCTTTAGCTCCTTTCCAGGTTAAACATTTGCATTAATCTGATAAGCATGCTAAATACATTGCACTGTTAACCACTGAACCAGTAGTTCCCAAACTTTTTGACCTGTGACAAAAAGCAGTCTGGTTAGGGCCTTTGTTTAGGTGTTATGAGCTGTCAGCAGGTCCACCAGCTCCTCCAGATTTCTCTCACGATTTCATTTAAGTAAGTGTTTCATATACTATAAACATGTAAAATTATACCATTTGATAATTCACAAAAAGCAAAAAATAATTTTAAAAAATGAATAGAGATTTGTGCAGCAGAACTTTTTGTTTTCTTGTTTTCTTACATCATCTCATGACCACTTAGAATTAAATTCTGACTCTTTGGAGGGGCCAGACACCTATGTTGCACACCTGAACTAAACTACCTAACTGCTTATAAACTAGCTGAAACTAGCTTCACCTTCACTACAGTTCAAATGTTGATTTGAGCATCAGTCAATCACTGAATAATGTCATATATTAATATATCAGTACTTTTACCGTGGTAATACTTTTTAAATGAAATGTTTTTTCTTTTTCTTTTTTAAATAGACATTCTGTGACCGTAAACAATAATAAATGTGTAGAACAATAAAAAAAGCATTTGCTTATAAAGGTTATGAAAGTTCTCTGAATGGTTTGATGTGGATGAAGATGATATGACTCATCACCCTCCAAAGACAGTTTATATAGTTTCTCCTTTTGTTTTTAAAGAGCATAAAGGTGAAAATTTTACCTTAGGGAGACTAAAAATTATTAACTTTATCTTACAATATAACAAACCACGTAACATTACATCAACATGATTTAACATCCACAGTGCAACAAAGTGCACAGAAGGACTGTAAAGACATTTTTAAATGTATTTGTTCAGACCATATACAGTAAGGTCATTTAACAGTCTAGTTACTGTACATGCAATAAAAATCTGGCTCTTTGGTTTCCAGTCAGTCATAGCTCACACAAATGCAGGTAAGATAATGCTACTATAAATATGCAGAGACTGATGCATAGTGCACATACAGTATGTATGTATGTGAAGTGACTGGAACAAGCTGTGGAGAATAGAGAGTTTAACCCTAAAAATCCATCAAAATCATTTACTGCCAACCTGACAACTCTACACAGAGCTGGTCTCTTGGTGTTTCATACATTTCAAACCTTCCTTACTTATTCAAAGTGTCCTTGGGCGAGACACTGAACCCCCCAAGTTGCCCATGATGGCGGTGCGTATGCACGCAGCGACCCGGGGCCCTCGGCTCCAAAAAAGAAATTCGTTCTACGTGTCACAATGTTACAATGACAATAAAATAAAGCTTCTTATTATTATTATTCAAAAAAAACATTTTAAAATAATCTGTGATAGTGTATAATCACATAGTGTCTCGGTCACTATAAATGTGATACTTTGGCGTTATTATACATCTGACACTCTTTTATACCAGTCAGCAGTGGTGTTTTATTGCCACTGTGTCTGAAAACTAAGAGCAGCTTTCTCATAAACCTCAGTCATAAAGATGATCTTTGCTTCTGAAAGGGATAAAAATGTTCACATGTTTTTACCATCTGTCTCTAGCAGAACCTCTTGGCTCTTTATAAGGTCAAGGACATCTGCCTGTTTTCTGCCATGAAGCAATTGTCTTCAAAATCTAAACAGAATGAAACATGATGCCATTCAGATGCTGCAATTCACTGTAGCTAAAACAACTGCTCAGAATTAATGTGAGAATTATTCTTTGTTGGTAATTGCAGTATAAATGGCTGCCTTTAATACATAAGCTGGAACATAACTCTGACTCCTCATGAGCAGCCTCTAGGGTTCAGTGAGATGCTGATACAGGAGTGTGAGTCAACCAACATGCAGTCAGTCAGCAACCTAGATCTTTTAATGGATGGTAATTATGAAGATGCATCAGAGTCATCAAGCAAAAATGAAGAACAGAGAGTAAAATGATCTTCCCAACAGGGAAATCAAAATAATGTAAATCTGTTCGTGTGTGCACAGTGTCTGTGCGTTTGCTTCAGTACCATAATGAGACTGCTCATAAATCCCGATAAGACAATGTCACGATGAATAGTATTTCATTTTGCAAACACAAAAATGTCATCTATTCAGGAACTAAGAATAACAGCTCTGTTTTGATTAGCTAAAAGCAGTTTTGGTGATGAAAGTGCTCTATAAAACACTTAAATATCAATTTTTATCATCCAAGTCATCCATCTTTTACATCGAAATATGGAATTTATTGAAAGTGTAATTTATACCAAAGTCTGAGAGCATGTTTTAGTAGCTACCTGCATGGACACATGAACTGAACTGAACTGAATCACCTGCAATGAGAGAGCTTTTATGTTTTAGTAGCTACTTGCATGGACACATGAACTGAACTGAACTGAATCACCTGCAATGAGAGAGCTTTTGAGTGATTTTGCATTCAGGCCATTTATGGTCATGCCAGTGATGTGGCTCCAGGGACTGTGAGGTTGGCCAGTCAGTCATTCTGTTGCTTTTACTGAAATATTTGAACAACACTGAATGGAGTGCAGGATACAACAATTTATGATCCCCAGAGGATAAACTGTTTTGATGATCCTTTGACTTTTGGCACCACCAGAAGGTCAATGTTTATATTTGGCCCATGAAATACCTCAGCTTCTATGCTGAAAAAACTTAGAAAAATTCAACTGGACTTAGATTTCTAGGTCGAAGACATTTCACCTCTCATCCAAGAGGCTTCATCAGTTCTGACCAACTGGTGTTGAGCCGGAGATATTTATCCCCCTCAGTGGTGTTTCAGTCCTTTGAAGGCCACCACCGTGAAACACCACCTATATTTGTTTGAAGGTGTGGTCTATATTTGTCTTCCTAAATCTTAGTGCTCAGTGTTCTATGCAGACTAAAGTTAGCCAAGTAGTTCCACAGGGTTATGTGCTAAGTCTAGTTTTCTTCACTTTGTACATGCATCCCAGGCAACATTATTGGGAAACACGGCATACATTTTCATTGCTACACAGATAATACTCAGTTACATTTATCTATGAACCCAGATGAATCAGATCAATTGGTCAAACTCCAAGCATGTGTTAAAGACATAAAGGCCTGGATGAAAACCTTAGAAATATGCTACTTAACCATATAGTTACTCTAGATGGCATAGCCCTGGTGTCCAGTCCTCCTGTGAGGAACCTCTGAGTCATTTTTTAACAGGATATGTCCTTTAAATCACACATAAACCAAGTTTCTAGATCTGCCTTTTTTCACCTGCGCAACATCACCAAAATCAGGAGCTGAAAAAGTGATGCTGAAAAACTGGTCCATGCATTTGTTACTTCCAGGCTGGACTACTGTAACTCTTTACTATCAGGATGTCCCAATAATTCCCTAAAAAGCCTCCAGTTAATCCAAAATGCTGCAGCCAGAGTACTGACAGGAACTAGCAAGAGAGATCATATCTCTCCCATATTAGCTTCTCCCCACTGGCTCCCTGTAAAATTCAGAATAGAATTCAAAATCCTTCTCCTAACATACAAAGCCCTTAATAACAAGGCTCCATCATATCTTAAAGACATCATAGAGCCTTATCATCCTAACAGAGCACTTCGCTCTCAGAGTGCAGGTTTACTAGTGGTTCCTAGAGTCCACAGAAGCAGAATGGGAGGCAGAGCCTTTAGCTATCAAGCTCCTCTCCTATAGAACCAACTCCCAGTCTCAGTTCGGGAGACGGACACCCTCTCTACCTTTAAGATTAGACTTAAGACGTTCCTTTTTGATAAAGCTTATAGTTAGGGCTGAGCCTTCCCTTAGTTATGCTGCTATAGGCCTAGGCTGCTGGGGGCCCCATGATGCTCTGAGTTTCTTTCCCCTCCCCTCCCCTCCTACTCTGCTCTGATCTCCTCTCCTCTCCTCTCCTCTCTTCTCTCTCCCTATGCTTCTATATGCCACCATTACACATTACTAACTTTGTGTCTCCTCTCTCCTGTAGTGTGTCCTCTCTCTCTC
>NW_018127946.1:1805940-1816868 GCF_001952655.1 Monopterus albus | reverse complement strand
CCAGCTGAAGAACCAGGATGCAACGTGAGTAAACCCGGAAATGAAACTAATCCATGTAAGGCGTTTGATTTCTCACTTTATCTACCTGCGGAGGGCAGTAATACGCCCAGGCGTTTCTACATTGCCTTAATTCATAGAAGAAGAAAGCTTTTGAGCTTTTGAGTTTTGTCATAAAACGATTGGTGTGTCGTAGCTTCCCCTGCTAGTTTTAAGCGGTACGTTTTCAACTATATCTGATTATTCCTCGAAAACATACGAAGCAGGTGTACGCGGTAACTACAACAGTAGTCTACAGAAGTTTATTTCGACTTTTTTTTTTGGCCGTACAGTGTGTTTGCGATTTCTCCTCACAGACAGAATGGGTGACCTTGATACGAACCCACTGGTTTTGATTGGTGTCGGGTCCAGCATTGCATTGTCTGGCCTGTTTTATCATTTATACCGACAAAAGAATAAAGAACTGAAAAAGCTGAAGGCAAGCACACTATAATCTTCTATCAACTAATAAAATTCTTGTTTGCAATGAGTTTAACGGTTGTTCTCTGTTTTAGGAAATACCTGTTTTCAAACCAGACCAACATTTGCTCAAAATACTCAAAGCATCTTCCCAGAAGCGCCTGCAGTATGTTGCTGTGGAAGGTACAGGGATGTCTAGATAATTAACATTTTAGTAAATGCAGTTTTGACCGTGTCAGACCTGGAGATCATTGTCAGTTTGCTTCCTGTCTGTTTGAAGGTGTGGTCCAGGCAGATGGGGAGCCTCTGGCCAGCAGGTTTGTCCCACAGTGCTTGTGTGTGATTCAGAAGGTAGCAGTGGAGGAACGCTGGCAATACTGGAACTGGCTCACCAAAACATGGTAGGTAAAACTTAATTAATCCCCCAAAAAAGCCTCTTTATTACTCTTCTAGCCTAGTCATAACCCTTTGAATGCCCTTGTAGGAATTCTCGGACCACGAACAGGAAAGAGACCAGCAACTCGGTGCCCTTCAACCTGATTAACCGAAGGTCTTACATCAGTGACACATATGTGAAGGTGCAGAACCCACTAGAGGCCTCTGGGTGCTACCTGGAAAGGGTTTACTTCAAAGTAAGACGTGCTGAAGAGGGCCTGGTGACCATGGTGTTACAAGGCCTCAGCCAGGAGAAACCTGTGGCGGTGGAGGAGAGCGAGGAGCTGCTCCGGGTGGGGAGCACCTTGACTGGGTTTGGGGAAGTGGTGCTGGAGGGAGGCCAGGTGATGAGGCTGCAGGCCCCTCAGGATGGCCGCAAGTACATCCTCATGCCCACTGACTACAGAAGCTTTATAGACAGGCACGAGAGGTCAGCCAGCATGTGGAAGATGCTGACTGCTGTTACTGTCCTCACTGGGGCTTCTCTTCTGGCCAGTGTTATTTACAACTTAGTTGGAAAACAGGATGATAGATCGAAGTAGGTTTGAAGAGGTGGCTCCTGAAGGTTTGATGATTTTAAAAAAGCCCAAGATTCCACAGTTCAGGTACACATTTAGATTTTCTTAAGACGGGTATTTTCTTGTCATGCTGCAACTACGGTGGCAGGGATGAAACAATAGAAAAACAGAAATCATAACATTTTACAAAATATATTAACAAAACTGAAAGCCTGGTGACATTTCACAAAATGGAAAAGGGACTCTGACTGTAATGTCTTGTATTGTGCTGTAATGTTTCCTAATTTTGTCCTTGTGTTCTGTCAAATGAAATGGCGTTTGTCCGGTGTTGATGTGTTTTGGTCCTCTGGGCCACCATACTAAACAGACCACTTAACAGATTTGTAACCATATGTCAAATTTGATACTGTCTTGAAGGTGAAAATCCCACACAGTCTGTCACTTGTACTCACATTATAAAAAATGTAATCATCAGACATTCACCAGGCAAATCTCACATTTATAAAGAGAAATTAATAGTCCTAATCGCTGAGACTTCAATGTGAGTAAGTTCTTGTTGGTCTCTCTAATACCCAAATCGTTCACTGGATGATGCCAGCACAGGCAGAATGCATTGTCAGACTCAGTGTGGTGTGATAAACAATAATTAAAAGGCCTCCAGTCCTATGAGATTGGTCTAATATTGTACAGTGGCATGTGAGGGTAACTCTCTCTTTAGCCACTGACACTGGGAAATGTTATAAGAAAATGTGGCAAGTGATGGAGCAACTCAGGAGCATGCATTTAATTATAGGGCATTTGCTTTATGAAAGGAACATTTTATTTTTATGAGTCTTTATAATGTTACATAAAATCAGTCTGTTTAAGGAGGTATGTGGTGTCAAAAATTTAATCAAGCTTTTACTGTGAATCTGATTAGCAAAACAGTTGTCAGTCTAAGATTCCAGACAGGGTGAAATGTATTATGAACAGCTCAGTATCACATTAACCAACATGCCTCTGAACTCATGTACTTACTCTGTTTTATGACCTGCAGACAGTGTATTGAGTTTGTCAATCAAAAACTGCACCAAACACTGTTGTACAGTCCTTTTTAAAAGGTGGTATTTTAGTTTTGTGTGTAATAATAAAAAAAACTTTTTTGTAAAACATATCAGCTGTTTGATCTTCAGTGAGACGAATGATATGTCAATGCATTTCCAGCCAGTCCGAGGGTCTTTCTGCTTTATTTGGATAGTGATGTTCACAGCACTGAGCCCTGTCATCATAGGGCTCAGTGACAAAAATGTATGTCAGCTTGAACTGTACAGAACAAATCCTCATTTTTTCAAATGGCTGAAAACTGTTGTAAAGGGTAACACTCAACAGCGTTCACGTTTTACAGTCTCTGTCCTTTGCCAACTACTCCACATTATTCCCCTTCCTCCCCTGAAGACTCCTCAGCCTCCTCCAGCCACTGGATGAACTTCTGAAGCTGTTGGAGTAAAATACACACAAAACCAGCTGTGAGAAATTCTGCATAGAAACAGAACTCTAGCTTGAGGACCAACTGGTGACTAGTGGCACCTCTAAGTGCAGTTAAAATGAATTTCAAGAAAAATGCAGAAATGTTCACAGGTATGAAAAAAAATGAAGTCATTTCTGATGCATTTTATTCACCTATAAATGTCAGGAGAGAGACTCATGCAAACTGATGGAGTTTGTTAAACAAACACCTAGACAGATTGCTGCTAGACAAGTCAGACAAGTCATTTCACACAAAAGGCCTTTTGTCTGTTAAAAGTCCAAAACAGTGGCTGCCCAACTGAAGAGGTCTCATTCTTTTGCACAGAGAGAGTGGGACAAACAAAGAGCAAAAACCAGGGTAAACAGTTTGGCATTTTGAGATGGTGAGTGTTAAAAGTAGTGAAAGCATTCAAATTTAGACAAGGTGTTTATCATTCTGGGTATGTTAGCATCTAAAGCCTTGGGATGTTTGCTTTGGTAACATTAACAGCCTAGCATGGTCATGATTTTACCTTTCTGTTGAATTAAAATTTTAATTTGGGAGTAATTCAAGCTTTGTTGGCCCCTTTTGGGACTGTCTCGTCAACCTCATCACTTTGTTACTGTCAGAGAGCTGGGACTCATTTGCTCGTCAGCGAACAGTAGCTTCAGACTGGTGGCTGGTTTTTAAACAGTTTGTCCCAACCAGACATTTGTAGTTTATATCATTGCTAGGAAACAAGGCATGTCAGTTTGTTGTGAGTTCCACTAGACCCTCTAACGGCTGAAAAGAAATTAGTTAACTCATCTTTAAACATTTGCATTGTTTAATTGTGATATGTCACAAAGCCTCGCATCCCGTGTGAGCCAGCTCACCCTGTACCTACCCCATGGTTCTTGCGGAGCTGCCTGCTCTTGTCGGTGGTGCCTCCCTGGGAGAACCAGCGTAGAATCATCTCCTCCTCCAGGATCTCCAGCTGGTACATGTTCATCAGGACCTGGATTTACAACAACACAGCATTTTCAGCACCGTCTAGCACTGACGAATCCAGGGTAAACCACAGAATTATCCTGGTGTTTGATGATCATCATATGTTCTTGCAAACTTTGCAAGAGTCACAAGGTTACTAACTGTACATGGTAGTGTTGATTGACCCTGACCTTGACCATAGCAGCCCAGTGACCCTCCTGCTCTAGGAAGTGCTCCTCAAAGGCAGACAGACAGTCTAGATGGTCCTGTGCTCTCTTCACATAGTTCTTAAACACTGGTGCCCATTTCTTCCATAACTGAGAGGAGGACAAATAAAGAAAACTCACAATATTTATTTCCATCACTGTCTACAATTACATGCATGTGATGTAAGAAAGCAGGTAAATCCAGCAGCTTATTTACCGGCAGGAGCACAGCAAGATATTCTGATGTGGTGAGCTGTGGGCCCTGCTCCTGAAACGGGAACTCCAGAACCACTCTGGTTAAAACCTGCATCACCTCCGTCAGACTGATATTGTAGGCGTACCTGGAGAGAAACAGTGCGTCCAACTGAATGTGCAGTCACTTTGAAAGACAGCAACAGAAGTGCAATGCAACAGGTTCCACCTTACTTGAGAGAGTTGATCTCCAGTACGAGATTGTCACAGCTGATGTTTTCATCCAGTCCTCTCTGCAGAGTCCCCATCACCTCCACATGGAAGACTGCACATGAACAGAGCAAAGAAGACGAAGGAGTCAAAATGGCAGAGGTCATCATCTCCATGTTAAAAAACATCACACAAGCTCATCTTCTTACACAGAGCTGAACTGAAAGGGAACATCCTGCCGACTCTAATACAAAGACCAGTGCTTATAACCCTGTTTTTAAGGTTTGTTACATCATAATAATTCCTAAGGTGTTTTTACCTGTAATCACTACCAAATTACATAGTTTATTAAATTGTTTTAAGTCAAAAGCAACTGCTGATTTTCAGAGAAAAGAACTATTTAAACCTTAGTAAATATTCATTCAATAAGGGAAACTTCATTTTCCATATATATTGAAAGGCATAAATCTGTTGGTCAGACAAACAATCTAAAGGATTTCCCTTATCCTCAGGGAACTTCAGAAGGGTATTATTATTATTATGATTATTAAAATCATTATTTAGACAACATTATTGGTAATCATAAAACAGTCAAGGTTACTTTATAATAAAATTACTTGAAGCCACAAAGTGATTAACTGGTATGTAATATCTCTCATTTTCACCAGACACATTAGCAAATGGCCATAATATTAAACACAGACTGCTTTGTGAGAGGAGTTAAGCTAGACAAATAATACCAGTGATAATACCCTTTGTATTATTATCACTGGATTGTTGTTAATATCCTGCCTCTTTGGCCACTAGAGAGGAGCCATGTTGTTCTACAGACAAGCACTTTAAACAGCTTGACCCCCCTCACCTTGGACATCATCTATTTCGGGGGAGGGGTCCATTGGATCATCAAGACCATCAGGCTCACTGTCTTCACTTTCAGTCTCAGGGTGAGGGTTCACCGACCCTGGCAAACAAGGAGAACACAAGCTACTGAGACCTGCACTACAGCTTCATGAAAACTGGCGGTTTTACAGACTTGAGGATGCTGACCTACCCCAGAGACAGTGTGGCAGCTCCTTATCCTCTGTGGCATCCAGACTGCTGGCCTTCCAGATGTAGCCTTGTCCCTCTGCTCCAACCTCTGCTGGGTTGAAAACTGAAGGACAGAGGCAAATAAAGCTCCCTGCCTGAAACACTGAAGCAGTTTAAAGACTTATGAATTTGTAAATACACACCTTTTTGTTTGGTTTTTTCTTTACTTTGACCGACCTCAGCATCATCATTTAGGAATTCCACGTCATCCTCTTCCTCCTCGTCTGGATGATGCATAGACACTACAGTGCCTTCTGCTAGAGAGATGTTTGGTCCGATTACCACCTGGAAAACAAGTCACAGGCAAATTGCAATCTTGAAATTTTACCATGTATCTGATGCCATTGTCCAAGGCTGCGTGGTGGGAAATCATCTTGGAACACATGATTTGGAATGCTCCTAAATGGCACTTACACTTACCAAGTAAAATACTATATAGACAAATGTCCAACCTATTCACCAACTACACCAGGTTGTCCAGCAAAAACTGTCTTTTTCTTTATTTTACATATTTATTTATCTAATGGAAACTTTATTTGTTAAACAATACCGAACAGGAAGAATGCATTTATGGTTTGATGGTAAATTCTAAAGACATACTACTGAGATGTTGTAGGAGTATAACTGTTTTTTTATTCCACTGACGAAAAATCAGTTTCCATTTGTTGCTTACATAACTGCATCCATTACAGCAGCACCATACAAATTCACTTCAGTATCACTGGATTTTTATGCTATATGTTGCATGGCTCTTTTGAAATGTTTGTTGCTGCCACCTTGGCCAGGTCTCCCTTGGAAAAGAGGTTGCTAATGACAGTGGGATTTTACTGGATAAACAAAGGTTAAACAGAGTGCTCTGGTAACCCAGTGGTAACAGCACAGAACTGCTATGAAAACCAGTGGCTAGCTGTAGCTTTATATTTGGAGGACAGAGACTAGATTGGTATCAATCTTTCCATCTAATGCTGTGTTCATGTCATGTCGGCATAGAAACGACTCTGGAGCGTCCACGGTGGTGCTTGTCCACACTGCAGTCTGCTGCTACTAAGGCCACTTTGGGTCAGCTAAAAGTAACATTATTTTACCTCACGGTGCAAGTAATGTTTAGCTACTCCAACTGTCAGATCATCTAATCTACAGCTGCCCACACTCCGTGTGGAACACTGAAGTTGCATTTTTAAGTTAGGCTACTATTTTCTAGTTAATATTTAACATGAATAACATTATTTTATTTTGTGTGACCACACAAATCTAGTAGCTCGCTATGCTGGTAAGTAACATACGCATTTCTTGTTCATTTACAAGTGAAATTAGGTGCAACTGGTGATGGATATTCTGAAGCCATTTTCAAACACATAATGATGACACTTCTACTTTCCTTCCTGCTAAGTGGGAGATAGTACAGTGGTCAGAAATTCCCAATTTCTCCGACTTGGAATTACAAGTCAGAGGTTGATGTCAGCAGTTTTCCACTCAGCTGCTCGAAATTACAGTTTAAGCAGCATAACTATGCAAGAAAGCAAATATACATATGTCAAACTACTATTCCTCAAATGTGTTTTATGCACAAGCAAACATATTAACACAGAAAAAGCAGGACTAATGAAGACTGATTGAGTCTGGTACCAAAGACTAATAAACAGCAATACTGGGCCATGTACAGTCCTCGAAATGTGTTAAGTTAGATATGCATGAGATTAGTTTAACATGGAAAGCTGATTTGGAATCTCACTGACAAAAGAGATTCACAATTTTGTAACAGTAATTTACATTCTGGACTAAACGATCATACTTCATGTGTTACTTACATTATATGCCAGGACACACTGTTTATTAAGCGTCACACCTTCTTTGACTTCAGCCTTGTCACAGACCACAGACTGGCTGATCCTCACATTACTGGCAATGTGAACATTATTCCAGATGTAGGCATGGTCCAGAAATACATTGTCACCTGTTGCAATAAAATAAGGGGAATGTTAATTGTACCTATTTTAAAGACAAGCGTGCACACACAAATTAACACATCCACTTCTTAATAGCGCTGACCAGTGAGCTCACCTATGGTGCAATTGTTACCGATGACACTGTTCGAAATGCGGCAGTTAGCACCGATGCTAGTGTCACAGCCAATAAGAACGTTCTCCACCATCTGGCTGCCGTGGCCCAGGCTGACACCAGATCCACGGTATACATTGTGGCGAGAATACGTGCAGCTCGGTCCCTCCATGTCCGTGAAGTTAGCCTCGGGCGTGAGAGGGTAGACCCACCTCCGCACAAGGTCTGACGACACTGAATCATACATGAGCAGGTTGGACACCCTGGCACCATAACCATCCCTGGTGACATGCAGGTGGATCTGGTTTCCGAGTATCTAAAGAAACAAAATTACTTATGGCTTAAGATGTCCTAAATTACAGCTTAGATTTCACAATTCCAAAAAGTGACCTATGACTGCATAATACCTCATCATTGACCAAGATCCCTTTAACAAAGTCATTTTGAGTTTGGTAGTCAAAATTGTCGGTGAAGAGCTCCGCAACCTAAAAAAAAGAGAAAAGCTAAAGCTACCACTGACAACAGAAAATAATTTACTGTTACTGTCCCCCGTCTGTGTTATGGCTGACCTGTGGGGAGCAGATGCTTATGTTGCAGTCCAGGAGGTCATATCTGACTTCAAACTCATCGCTTCCACCATGGAAAATGTTCTGCAAAACACAAACATGAGCACCTGTCATTTACCAATCCAAGGGCTAAATCTGTTAAAGATATGATAAGCAAGTCCTGAAACTGTTTGTTACCATGGGAAAGTGTAGATTCTTCGGCCCCTGTGTCTTCTGGTAATGTAAAATCCGCTGGCTCTTGCTGTCCACAGTAACAATGACATCATCTTCCTCACAGCGAGACTTGTGACCTGGTGATGATTCCTTAAAGATCATTGTCATTACCGAGATGTTCTTCTCCATCTTTCGACGATGCCTGTGTAAGAGAACAATGATACACAAAACAGATATTTTTATTAGAGCAGAACAGTCTGGGGATCATTATCATTATCTAGTCTCCTGATTGCATAAAAGACAAAGTCTCTCTTACCTGTGCTCTTGCAATGCCTGGCTGATATCAATGTTTGATACCACATCTCCATAAACTAGCACGAAGTCTGAGCGCACAAGGTTCTTTGCATCAACATCCCTGAGCACATCTCCCAGGGAGCGGTACAGGTCTGAAGTGATGATGTGCACTGTGTTTGGAGAGGTGGGTCGACACCACTTTGACTTCCTGACAGACATATTGTCAGGTCAAAATCTTTCACTGAGATCAATCAGCACAAAAGAAGCACACAGGATTGCAAAATCTTACAATAAGTGATCCTTGATTTTACTGGCCATCCAGCAGCAGAAGACAAATGTTTCCTGCACCCCAGTGGATGTGAGGAACTCCAGGGTGTAGTCGATCATGGCAACGTTGCCCAGCGGCAGCAAAGCCTGTCATCAGTGACAATATGACAGTTGATGTTAGCAAAGTAACTATACGTGATGGAAGCTGAAAATATCTCCTAAAGCATCACTAATTACAATCAAGGCACCAGATTAATCAATGGATTTAAATGTTTCATGTTTAACTATGTTAAGGTGGGCTCATTAGTGGGAACCGTTGCCTTGTCACTGTTTACAGCATGGACAGAAGTTAGCTACCATTAGCATCCTAGTTAGCTTAGCTCGCTCCCTACCCGCGGCTGGTCTTTGGTGACCGGGAAAAACCTTCGGTTGAAGCTGTCAGCGATTAAAATGGCCTGCAGCGGATGCTCTTCTTCCTCCTGTTCCCCTGCACCTTTTCTACTAGAAAGGCCAGGACCCGAACGACTCTGTTTTCCTGCTCTACCGGCCATGTTTCTGTCTGAATCCCAAATGCTGATTACATGTTCTGTTGTCAGATACAACTACGGTGGCTGCAGTGGGGCAATATTCTGGCTGTAACTGACTAGCGTGACTGTGTGATGTGTGCTGGATGTTGTGCGATTGAGTTTTGCAGGATTACAGGAAAATATGCTACACATTACATCTTTAACCAAATAATCATTCTTCTAATGTAAAAAAGAACAAAAGAAAAACCAAATGGAAACAATAATCGCCAAGGATCTTTATCTTGTAACGACGTCAATGTAGTTAACTCGATCTATTTATTACTATTAAAACAGGAGCTAATGATTAGTGCACCTTTTGCAACAGAGTCAAACAGTGCACAGACGAATTAGCCACGAGTAGCCTATTATGATTCTGTGGTTATTCAAGAAAACTATACTCTGTCTGCCAATTTGTTTATGGCTATTGATTGATTGAAAATGTGAGGATATGCAACGCTAAAGCAAAAATGATTAGGCCATTAGGTCAGTGCCTGAATTTATGTAATCTTATGCATGTAGACATATGCATATTTTGTCAATTTTTTAAAAAGGTTTTACAACCTTTATTATTTTTAATAATAATTATTATTGTTATTATTACAATTTTGGCACTTTTCAAACATGCAACAAAACAAATAATTAAAACAGAATCTAAATGAACTGGATGAATAAAATGACATGATCATAACTGTGTTGTGATGAAACGCTAATTTACATGGATGCATTTTGAATTGACAGAGGTACACAGTAAAATAAAACAAGATCATCCTTGTTTATCGACTGAGCCTTTGGAGGCTCTTGCCTGCTTCCTTGACAGCAGAGAATTTACCCTCTGTGTAAAAAAGTAAACTAGAAGTACACTGTAGACCAACACAAAATATTGTATAATTGTGAAGTGGAAAGAAAAGGATATGTGGTGATTTTTTACAAATATGTCTCTAGCAGATTTGCACATCTAGAGACTGCAATTTTTGCCCACTCTTCTTTGCAAAATAACTCCAGTTCAGTCAGATTGAGCATCTGTGAACAGCAATTTTCAAGTCTTGCCACATATTCTCAAGAGGATTTAGGTCTGGACTTTGACTGGGCTATTCTAACACATGAATATGCTTTGATCTAAACCATTTCATTGTAGCTCTAGCTGAATGTTTAGGGTCGTCCTGCTGGAAGGTGAACCTCCGCCCCTGTCCCAAGTCTTTTGCAGCTTCTAACAGGTTTTCTTCCAGCACTTCCCTGTATTTGGCTCCATCCATCTTTCCATCAACTCTGACCAGCTTCCCTGTCCCTGCTGAAGAAAAGCATCCCCACAGCATGATGCTGCCACCACCATGTTTCACGGTGGGGATGGTGTGTTCAGGTTGATGTGCAGCGTTAGGTTTCCGCCACACATAGTGTTTTTCATGTAGACCAAAAAGTTCCATTTTGGTCTCATCTGACCAGAGCACCTTCTTCCACATGTTTGC
>NW_018127946.1:1764195-1805696 GCF_001952655.1 Monopterus albus | reverse complement strand
TGTTTGTTCACTAATGTTCTCTAACAAACCTCTGAGGCCTTCACAGAACAGCTGTATTTATACTGAGATTGAATTACACACAGGAGGACTCTATTTACTAATTAGGAGACTTCTGAAGGCTGTTGGTTGCACTGGATTTTATTTAGGGATATGGAAGTAAAGCGGGCTGAATACATATGCACGCCACACTCTTCAGATTTTTTTTTTATTTGTAACAAATCCTGAACATAACATATCATTTTCCTTCCACTTCACAATTATGTGATACTTTGTGTTGGTCTATCACATAAAATCCCAATAAAATACATTTAAGTTTGTGCTTGTAACGTGAAAAAATGTGGAAAAGCTCAAGCGGTATGGATACTTTTGCAAGGCACTGTATATATTTTTTCCACAAAACAAAAAAGGTAAAATCTCTCTTTACTATCACTGGCTGACATAAGTTGAATACTGTCAGCCACAAGAACTGGACAGAAGCTTCTCTTCTCTAACATACTGCTAGAATTAGTACTCTAAGAACACCTGAACCAACATGTTTAACTTCAACACAGACAAAAACATCTGGCTCCTGCCATCCAGCAGTTTAGACAAGAACCTTCATCCACTGTTCTGTGCAAGCTCTACAGTTTTTCATGATGCTCTTATGCACCTAAAACACATCACTGCATGGAATCTACTGGTGGTGTTTGGTTATCGTCTTGGCATGTTCCAACACAGAGCCATATCGCAGGGTTTTGGATGTCCAGGAGGAAGGAATTCCCTCAAGCCCAAACTAGGAGAATTAAAATGTCACATTTTATAAATCATCATACTACATTCAGTACTAGTACAATATTGAATATCAGCACACAGTCTTACCTGGGCCCCAAGACATGCCCCAATGAAGGATCCTCGGCTGCAGGTGCATCCCCCACAGCTCATGGTGTCTCTAATAGCCTGTTCATACTGTGTGGCTGTCAGGGCTCCATGCAGCGCTGCTTGGAATGCACCTGGCAAACCTGAAAAACATCACAACCAGATTTAAGTTACATGAAGGCATTTCAACTGGTTGTCTCAATATTTATCTTGTAAAAGACAGCAACCTGAGTTACACATAGAACCTGATGACTGATTTTTGCTTATAAAAGGTATTACCTAATAATAAAGGAGATTGAAATAAGGCTTGTAAGGATACCTCAAGTGTTAGTAAACACACTGGGAATTATCTCCTGAGGAGTCTTGGATAAATTCTCCTTCACCTGTTGGATGTGCCCTGAAAACAGGCAGAAAAAGTGAATCTATGTTAAACATACTTATTTGCATGTTCCTTTGACTTCAGATTGAGGACCATGTTAAATTATGCTTAAATTACACACAATATAACCATTTACAAAATGAGGAACCCAGTGATTCAGTTCCATGACTGTAATGAAGTGAAACAACAAGCCTCACACACCAGTGACTGATTTGTCCAGGTCCTGGGGCTGCTTCCTGTTCCTGTCACTGAGCTGATCAAGCACTGCATCTAAGGCTTTGGGATCAGGACCATTCAGGATGAAATGCTCCAGGAACCTGGGAAATAAGTCAATGTGCAATACATAGTATCTTTAAAAAAAAACTTTTTACCTATCATATCTGGATCTGCCACTTGAGACACTTGTATTTGAGGATTTCTGCTATCTTCCATCCCAAGATGCAAATTTAAAGTTGGGCATTTTATTTGATAGTTTAAAATTACAACCTGCAGGCTGTAATAACTACTTCAACAGATACCTATCAGATTTATTTAGCCAAATAAGAAATACTGTATCCCATGAAGCAGCTAGTGTTACCTCAGAGATGTGTAGCAATACATAGAAAAGTAGGAAGTGTACATTAAACTTTACTTTTCAAACTTTAAGTTAACCATTTGATTGCATTACAATAAACACAAACACTCACTACGTTTAAAGACTTTAATTTGGGGATTAGATGTGATAAACCATCATTAATGATGAAATGTCAGGAAACTGCAACCATATGTATACTGTAGGCTTCTTCAAGAGTATCTGTCTTTATTATAGTCATAATTTTGTAGTTCTTGTAGGGGGTCTGTATTTAATCTGCTGCCATAAGGTTAATCAGGATTACACAATATTTGTTGTCATCGCTCTGTTTAGAAGTGTCGATGTCACATTTCCTGTCCACTTCATGTGTCTTAACAGAATTCTAAAGTATTGTCATTTCTTACTTCAGATTTACAATTGAACTGTGTCTACACCAGTGATCAGCTTTGTGAAAATAGGAAAGTTCAAGTGAATTATTGTATTTGATAAATAATCTGACCTTGCTGCTGCCAGAGTCTCTGCCACACACGCGTCATTGTTCTGTGTGACACGGATGGCCTGTTCCACTTTTTCCAGCATGTCAGTATTTCCCGCGTAAAACGCCACTATAGGAGCCAGTTTAGCTATTCCATCAATCTGGCAGTCGCTCTCACAGCCTGCAGCAAATACAACACATTGGTTTGAAATGTTTCTCTTCATAATGTCAGTTATCTATAGTGAATCTGTACAGGAGCTTCACCTGTCTCCTCTTTGCCAGCATCCACATTTTTCAGGAAGCTCTTTAAACTTGCCTGTCTCCATGGCCCCTCGATGGGAAGCTGAGGTCTTGGCCCTGTTATATACAGAAGCACAACACCCACCAGTAATCCCACCTTAATAAGGTAATAAAAGTGATTTCATTCTTCATCAAAGCATTACTAGATAGATGTCTTACCTCCTCTCTGCCTGTAAGGATCATTGACAGGTGTGTCATACTCTGATCCGGGTCCAAAGAATTTCAGTGTGCGTTGTTTCAGATCTTCAACATCTAGACCTGTTCAGATATGTCAAACAACTCAGAAGGTAAAGATTAAACTCAAACTGAAGTCACATGATCATAACTATGTCTTATAACCTACAGAGAGCTTTATATACAGACGGGTGATGAATAATAAAAAAAAAAAATCTGAATAAACGAGTGGTCTCCTTCAGGATGACAATGCCCCCATCTATGGGGCACGAGGGGTCACTGAATGGTTTGATTAGTCTGAAAATGATGTGAATTATATGCTGTGGCCTTCACAGTCACCAGATTCCACCTACTTAGGGTTTTCGACCGACATGTCAGACAGCTTCTCCAACACGATTATCAAAAACCACATGAGGCAATATCTTTTGGAAGAACAGTGTTCATCCTCCACTAGAGTACAGAGACTTGGAGAGTTGATACCAAGGAGCACTTTAGCTGTTCTGGTATCATGTGATGGTCCAACACCTTACTGAGACGATTTGTGTTGGGTTTTCCTTTCATTTGTCACCCATCTTTTTATGAATCATATGACTGAAAAGTGTGGCCAGTAATACAGTATATAATGTGCTTATATTCCCACGATAAAACCAGAATCAGCCAGTGACAATAGCTGAATGCTTCAAATTATGCACTTTTTACAAAATGTATTTATTTTAATTTCTCAATTGTGCACTCTTTTTTAATTGGAAGTAATAAACTGTCCTTTGTTTCATTCCATTATGTTCCAAAAATGGGTCTTAGAGCAATTTTCTACAGCGAATATAGTTAAATTTAAAGATACTTAACATCAGCACAAAATAGCAGCTAGTGGGGGCTTCTTCGGTGTGAGAACAGAATCAATTATATTAGAATAAAATATAGATTAAAAAACCCTCAGAGATATTAAAAAAATAAAATAGTGAGCTGCTTTTACCTCCACATACAGACAGGGACTCCAGCAGGACATACGCCTGGTCTCCATAGCAGCTCTGCTCGCCTGTCTGCCTCCTGTAGAACGGGTTGGCAGATTCAGAGCGGAATTCAGGGTTTGGATCCTGAGCCAGAATCTTCTGTAGCTTCGGGAGGTCATACACCCAGTGGAGAGGCTGTGCTGCAAGAGACAAGTCAAACAGACAATTTAATTCTGATCAGGATCAGAAGTTAAATGGCTAGCCCTGATTACAAGTGTTTGTGATTTGTAGTAAAAGTGCTACTACATGCAAAATCCACTTAATCTTTGAGAGTGAAGACTTAGATGGCACAAAAATAAAGCTGTGCAGAAAAGGTAATAAGTTATACTTATTATGGCTTTATTTTAAACAGGAGGTAGAACAGGCAAACTCATTATTACCTTAGGCCTTACTGTCTGCCTAAGGTATTATGTACTTTTATTAGTATTACCTGCTGCATCTGCAACAGCTGCTCCTACAATGGCCCCGACTGCTCTGTCGACCAGAGCTGCAGCCATCTGAAAAAACTATCAAAGAATTATTGAATTGCACTCATTTTTTGATAAAAATACTGGCTGAATTATCTGAAAATTCATCTGCAACAATCTGATACTTGATTCTTTGTTTAATTCAGATATGCCAAACATCATGTGGTTTGGTGAATTTGCTGCTAATTTCTATTTCACTGTACATTTAAGGGCTTCAGGCTGAACAAGACATTTTCAAATGTCACCTTGAGCTCTAGGAAATTTTTCACTTCACTATTCTATGACATTAGAGACGGTACAATTAATTTATTAATCAAAACAATGACCAATGAAAAATAATAATCAATAATGGAAAATAAAGTGGATGAAAATGAATGCCTTAATTTTTTCCTTTTAATTTAATTAATTTGTCCATTAATAATGAATGAATGACGTTATTATTTTTAAAGGCCTATTAAGAGGATTATTAATGAATAAACTGCTTGATTAAATACATTAATTGCTTTTTAGTGGATTTTAGACATTTTAAAAACTCTTTAATTTAATGAATCCTTATTTGATCTTTATCAGTTTGATATTATCTGCACTCTACTTCTTTTCCTGTGTTATGTTTCTGGCTGTGTTGAATAAAGATTAATACAGGAAGTAGGTGATAAACTGCAGTAACTACAGTCCGTACCATTTGAAGGCGACATTGTTTTTCCTGAAATATTTTATTAACTAGCCTACAACAATGGCCTAGGCTAGGAGCAGTAACGGAGATAAGATAGCGGCAGACTGCGAACTAATCAGGTATTAGATAAGCCTTACCTTAAACGCTGTTTAATGTAGCTATATGTACGAGCGAAGAGTGAAACCCTGGTCGATTGACAGTCGACGATTGTCACCCCTTTGCGCCTGCTGTAGGTGAATTATTTCTATTGCACTCTTCCTTAATGTTACCCAATCTAAGGGGCGTTGCCACAACATGTCATGAAAGCGATAGCTCCTTATCATCACCCATCAGGAAGCAAAAAAACAACCGCCCCCTGGTCAAAGAGCATAGAAGCCCTGGTCACACTTTGACCAGACTGACCACTGACTAAACTGTTTAGACATTATCAGAGGCGCTATTCAGCACAAATACGTTTAAACTGTGAGAATGAAGCACATAGATCAGTCCAATACAGCACCATGAGTGTAGGCCTATTACTAACGACAAGCCTAAAAAACTATAAGGTTATTTTAACAGGCTACACGTTCAAAGTCCAGCAGCGCCATCTAGTGGCCAGTAGGGGTAATTGCTTCAGACACACGTTAAAGTTATCGTCTATGGACAAACCAATTTTACACCCAACCATTTAAATTTTTGATATATATATTACTAATAACATTACTAATGGCTCTGTTCATTCTGTTCAGTTGAGGTGTCCCAGTAATCAGAATCTGCTTTATAATGCATGACAACAAGAGTGAGACAGCATGCACAACACTAGGGCCCCTGAAACTAAAGTCAGAAAATGGAAATTAAGGTCTATATAACATCTTTCATGCACTGCTTCATTTGGTTAAGCCACACAGGCACAAACTGACTGAAATGCACACTGTAATATATTATACAAGGAATTTGTGTAACCAACTAAGCTTTTGAGTTAAATGAATAACCTGTAAACAGAACTAGCAGACTTCCCAACATGCATTGTTTGAAAGTTTTTTGTCTGTAATACATAAGCTGCCTACCCCTGTACAGTTAAAATTTAACTAAGCTTCACACACATCTAATAATGTCATGGCCTAAGATTCATTCTGATCTGTGCTCTGCACAGAACAGAACAAAAAGAGATTAACAGTTTCACAGTAGGAGCATTCAGGGTTGAGATGATGATCCAAACAGCTGGTGAGTTTACAAGAGTTGTCTTTAACAAGCAAAGTTTCAGTCAAAGCTTCTGTGAGCAAACTTAGCCCTAGCAGAGAAACACTGGTAAAAATGTCAAGCCAAAGCAGTGCGTTAAAGCAGACTACTAACAGGAGCATCAAAACGCACATAGCATAGTGAGGTTCAAAAGAAAGCAAAACGCTAAGCAGGGCAAGCAACAACAAGCACAGCATGAGGCTGGAGAGTCTAACGTTGGGCTAAGAGTGGACACAAATAAAGTAAGAGGTAGCGTGATGAGTTAATACAGGGCAGGTGCCTGGAGGAGTGGGAAAACAGAACAAAGGGCAGGTGGGGCAAAAAGTAAAGAGATTACAGCATGTGAGGAAACACAAAATAAAAACATGAAACAGGAAAAACCTTGGCAAACATAGGTTTATGAGATCAAACATGAAGGTGCGACGGGGGTGTTTTAACGCTTTCATTTACACCTCATGTAGTCACATTATGTCACATTACCTCTTCCATAACAGGCCTCCATAGAAATTTTCTACTTCGATTTCTTCATTTAGTAATAAATGACAATATACTGTAAATCTTGTTCAACTTAGAAACATGTTTTCCTGCTGTCTTGAAAACTTGAATTAACTCAGCTTGGCTGAACAGTTAGTTCAGTGTTTTATGAATTCTGAAAATGTAAAATTAACTCATTTAATTGAACTTGAGAAAAAAAACCATTCGGTAAACTAAAGATACTAAGTTGACTCAGCTGTTTATTTGCCCAATCTAAGGGGCATTCCCACAACATTACAGGCAGGACTGATTTCTTTTTACATTTCTCAGTTTAAACTGTGATGATCTGCAGCTGCTGAAGCCATTTTGTAACAGAGTTGGAAATGAGACGCAATTCCTTCATTAATTAGTCACTGACACCCATAGTTGTAGTGCTATTTGATGAAGAACCAGAGCACACCTGATGCAGGCAAGTGCACTCGTACTGTTAAGTTGTGGCTTGTTTTGAGGGCCATGTAAACACGTTTCCTATGGTGGAAACTATAGTTGCCCACACCACAAAATGTTAGACTGACGTTATTCTCTGGTGTGGCAGAATAACAATGTCAATTAGTAGCCATTTGTCACAGGGTAAATGTTATAGCCATCTGGGACTGGGGACATGTCCCACCCAAAATATGAAAAAGAATTATTTGACCAGTCATCAAATGCCTCATAATGCTTTAAGAAAGTAGTTGTTCTCCACATTCTTTCTCCTTTCTTGGAGAAAAAAAAAGTGGCGGATCGTCATTCTGGTGCATTCTGGCAGCACTACACCTATGTCGACCCCACACATAGCCTACATGCTTCTACCACCAGTTAGTACATCTTTCCCTTCCCTTCTTTCCGCTTTAATACTAGGCTTGCATGTCTTGCTACATAAAAAAGGGGTGTGTCGCATACGTGTGCGTCTTGAGGTCAGAAAGAGCATTAAGATACCATGTAGCCTGTATTTATTTATAGCTCACCTCCTCCCTTTCAATTTGTAAAGTAATATCACAAGCAATCATCTTGAGCATACATTCACACATTGCACAGGACGTGTACTGTATGTGTCTGGCTCAGATTCAGAAAGATTAAAAAGATGACCACATGCTCCCCCAGCCCCATACAACTCAATGTTTCACTTTCTTCTTGAGTCAGGGCTAAGTGACACCTATGCACTGAATCCTCAGCAGGTGCACCACCCTCTCCTCTTCTCTCTCTCTCCTCTCTTCTCCATGTCCCTGAGTGACCCACTCCACATTCTAGCAGTGTGATGGTGCCAGGAGAAGAAAACTAGACACCAGCACCCCCTCCTGATATGCACTTCTCTGTCCTACATCTATTATTTTTAGCTGGGATCCAAGCCTCCATCTACACTTAATATGGGAAAAGAGTGCCTCATATTTGCAGCCACCTCTAAATCCATCATATCACTCTTTCTTCATTTGGTGTGAGGTAATCAAGCTTTCAAGCAACTGTTATCAGACCCCCTGACTGACACACACACCTCTCTTTATATCTCTGTTCCTTGCACATCATCTCCCCCCACACCCATCACTGTCTTTTCCTGTTTTCTGTCTGGATAGAGAGAGAAAGAGCGCAGGTTGGTCCTCATTGCCTCACTCCACCCACTTTGACAGGTCTGTAACACACACTTAAGCAGGCACACACATCAGCACACAATGCTGTCACCCCAGCAACCGCCTCAGCCCCCCCGCCTCATCTTCCCATGCTCAATTACACCCCACATAGACACACACTCACACCTATGTCAAACTTAGCCCAACCCCTCTGGCACCCAGTGCCCCACTGCCAGTTGCCCGTGTGGGGTTTTTAATAAGGTGGATGCAGGAGTTGGTCTTGCTCTCTTCTGGGTGACGTGGGTTGGAAGGGGTTCTCTGTACATTCACCAAACTATTTTGTTACTTCTCCCCTTTGTTTACTTTCTGAAACTGTGAATACATCTACAGTATCTTAGAGAGGAGCCATGAAGTGGACCTGGGTGCTTGTGGCAGTCTTGCTGTCCTTTGGGGCCCTATCTCAGGGCAAGGACAGCTTGGACTTCCCAGAGTATGATGGCAAGGACCGCGTCCATGACCTCAACGCCAAGAACTATAAGTCTGTCATGAAGAAGTACGATGTCATGGTGGTGTACTACCATGACCACCCCGGGTCCAGCCGCGCCGCCCAGAGACAGTTTGAGATCGAGGAGTTGGCCCTTGAGGTGGGTTGAGATAATAAGAATAAAAAGAATAGCATACTGACGAGGAAGCAGTATAACTGGTACTGGATTCTTTGTGTATAACAGACAGAAACAAGTAGTTTGGTTTTGTTTAGTTTGGGTGCACACATTTTTAAACCATGCAGGTGAGAAATGTTGTCTCACGCAAATGCAAATCTAAAGTCTGGGTGTGGGACTGTAATTAAAATGTCTAAAATCACATTCTTAATTGGATGGCTATGAGGAAAATGGAGGGAATATTTGGCAACAGAGATTTTTTTCCAAGGTTTGAATGCACTAAAAAAATGATCATAGTAGCTACCATGCTAAAATGTGTAAAATAGCTATGCTGAATTCACAAATGTGAATAAGTGGGGTCCTAAAAATGTGCCACATGCCTGCAGTGTGTCATCAGAGTCTTACACCTGGGGCAAAAAGCTGAGCTGAGGACCCAATATATCAGTGATTCTGACTATGTATACAGTATGTTTGTGTGTGTGTGAGCTGGTGCACTGTCAGCATGCCTCTCGCTAACCTCAGGCCTCCTGTCAGTCTGGATACTCAGCGGATTCAACACATTCTTTGTGGAAAGACATGACATCATCATTCAGCACAAAGCTTCAGCTCACAAACACATGAAAGCACCATTCGACTGAGGCTGGCTCTCAGGTTGCATTAGAAAATAGTGAATATCACGTGTTACATACTACCATACCACATTTTCCAGCAAAAGTTAGATTTGTATTTGTTGTTGTTTTTTGTTTGTTTGCTTTGTCGATTTGAAGTGCATATAATCATCCAGGTGTTTTCTTCGCTTTTAATTGGACCAAAAGCCAAAAGAAATTAAGGTTATGGCTGAACAGCATGTGGATTTTTCAAGACACACAATATAGGAGAGTTATTTATATTTCAGACATTTTGAGGACTGGATTTCACTGGAAATACTCGATCATGAGGCAGCAAATTTGCCATGGCCACTGTACAGTATAAAGTCAAGTCAAGTCACCTTATACACTTGATGCATTATTACACTTTGAGGAGAGCTGCAGGGACAGGTGACGGATCCTTTTAGAAATAACATCTTGGCATTTACAATGAAATTCCAGGACAGATTTGTGCATCTAGTCAGTGAAATGGCACTGAATTCTAAGTAACTGACAGTCAGTCCCTAGAAAACCTTCAAGCTCTTTCTGTGATTTATGATTGACAGCTGTGGTTATATACCATCAGTTTAATTATGATTTATTTTGCACATATTAATAAGGATTTATGTGCAAACAAATGTATACAATAGTGTTTATACAGTCATTTGACATCTGGCGATACATCTTGTCATATAATGTCAATTAAATAAATGAAGGGGAGGAGCAATCATAGATCTGGTTAATATTATAAAGGAAACTATTACTAACCAAGAAAGATTGAGAGAAAGAGAGACACTGCTCCCCTGAGCATATCACATCATACCAGCCACTTCTGGTGTCTCTGTATGGGTGCCTCAGGGCTCAGTCTCACAGCTGACAGCCAGCACTGAGGTTCTGGCTCCAGTAGTGTTGGCTCAGCGCTGCTCTGTGATTGACACCTGCAGTACTGTACTTGTCAGCGGATCCCAGAGCGCTGAGCATCACTGCCACCTGGCCAAAATAGTCCCTGGTATTGGTGTGACTTTTAGCGCTATATTTGTCCCACCCTGCTTTTGTGGTGGGTTGAGCTCCCTAAAGGCTTGTGTTTCTCCTCATGAAAGCATTATGATTTACATTTGATCAGGGTTTATTATTAGTAAGAGGCAACAGCAAAAGGCTCATAATTTCAGAGGTCACTGTGTTCTCTGGAAAGTCAAGTGAAATGTGATGAGCTCGAAGAAGTTGTAATTAAGTGTTTTTGCTTCAGTCAAAGAAAACTGATTTGATTGTTAAGATGGTTTAATACTGTGACTGGGGTCTGTGTGTGTCAGGAAATTGATTTAAACTTAATGCTGCTTTTGCTATGTTTAAATTTAGATTAATGCCTCTGGATTCTCCAGACACACTGTGCATGAGTAAAGATTATAGATACATACATGTGGATGGATATATTTCCTCCTTAGGCTCTTAGGATATCAAAATGGGACAAACTCTTCACTTGCCAAAAAGGGAATAAATTATTTGGTTCCACATTAGTAATAATGACTTTGTTATCATGACAGCTAATAATGTGTTGTGTTTATAGTTTTCATATATGTATGTTTCAGTAAAAAGGTACAAAATCACAATACTTAAACATGAAATTGTGTACAGTTGGCATGTACTTTGCATGTTGTGTAAGTGGAAAACATTCACATATCAATCCCATCTCACATACTTAGGCTGCTGCTTATATGTAGTTGGAGAGGTTTAGTTACTCTGAAGAAATGATACCAGCCTTGTTACTGCAGATACACACACAGTCTGAACACCAAGGTCCAAAGTCAGCTTTGGATGTTTATATTTGGAAGATATGTAAAGATATATGAAATAATGTTCATATTGTATCAACCAAAAACAGAAAACTGTAGAAATAAACATGCACTTTAATGAGGATGAAAAGTAGACGGGAAGCACTAATGAAAAGTTTAAATATTATAATTTAATCGGTTTTATTAACATGCATAGACAAGAGAATTTGGCAGTTAGGCAACACTGGCTCTTGTTGCACAGCTGTTTATTACAACTTAAATTATATCCTTTTTTAGTTGCTTGGACAGTATCTGCCTTGCTCATTTCCGTCCCTCGCCCTTTACAAGTTTATTTTAGCCCACTTAAATGCCAAAAGGTTGGGGTCTGCAACAAAATATAGTGCAATGCAAAAAAAGTTCAAGTCAAAGTAAAACCAATGTATTGTACATATAGACAAATCTTTTTTACACATTGTATTTAATTTTAATTGTATATACTTATGAATAATTTGAGATATTATTGTTCATATTTTGCAACTTAACAGCTGCTAAGTACTAAACTCTGTACTACTTTACTGTGCCCCACCCACCTGCAGCTCCAAACAAGTTTAAAAAAACACTAAGAATTATCTACACAACAAGCTGCATGACAGCCTGGTTAGTCGACTTGTTTTTGCCAGTAAAGGCAGCTGCTCAAGATCTCTGACACCAGTGTGCACCGATGTGTGCACCCTTCAAGTACACTAACGGCCCTCAAACCACTTCCTCAGTGTAGTTGGGCTGTGAATGTGCCACTGCCATTGGTGGAACCAGCTGTCAGTCATGAGGTTCAGGTTTCATACAGAATTAGAAAGTGCATAAGCAGCGCTCTGAAAAGCAGGCTTTTATGGTAATGCAGCTACCCAGTGAGACAACTTTGTCAAAAAGGTGTAAATAACAGTGAAGAAGGCTCTCAAATGCATCAGATACATGCCCATGTACATAAAACCATGTTTTATACAATCCACTGAAAAATCAGAAGTAAGTCTTCTTTTATGTGACAGTGTGTTTGGTTTGCAGCTTGCAGCCCAGGTCCTGGATGAGTTTGATGATGAGGACGTTGGAGTTGGTCTCATTGATGCAAAGCTCGACAAGGCTGTTGCAAAGAAATTAGGTAAACACAACTGCAGACATGGAACATAACTCATAATGCAAAAATCACAGTCACAATCTCAGCCACTCGACTATTGAATGGGAATGTTTAATTTGTTTGTCTAAATAGAGATAATGTGGTTTTCAGTATTGAATGATGTGGGAAAGATCAAGTCAAACTGGTTGATTAACATATCTGTCTACTGACCTGCTTGAGGTCAAACAGCTGATCTGTCCATTGTTTCCCCAGGCCTTGAAGAATCCGACAGCATCTTCATCTTCACAGAGGATGAAGTTATAGAATACGATGGCGAGCTGGCAGCAGACACTCTTGTGGAGTTCATCTTTGATGTTCGTGAGGATATAATCTCTCAGTTAATAGCCTGCCTTATTTTAGCAACAAAGTCTTTAAATCCTAGTTTCCTTTCTTTAAAGATAACATACAGAATCTTACTCCCGTCCTCTTCTGTCTCCTGTCTCTCTCCTCCATGACCCTCACTTTCCCCCATAGCTTCTTGAGGACCCAGTGGAAATTATTGACAATCATAGGGAACTGAAAGGCTTTGAAAACATCGACGAGGACATCAAATTGGTGGGCTTCTTTAAGAGTCACAAGTCAGAACGTAAGAATCTGTACTGTGATGGCATGATAACCTGTTTCAGTCTCTTCTTTGCAGTTGCTTTTCAATGTAATTGCTCATAATCGCATAACAAGAAAGTGCAATTGTTTCAGATTGCTTGATTTAAGTTTGAGCTGCAGACTGATTTGATTTTTAAGGTGATAATTAAGCAAGCACATTAAAAGCTACATGTAATGATGTGAGAAACTAGTTTGCATTTTTAGATATTTAATCTACTGAAAAAAACTCGATGGATGCCTGTAAATTTTCAGATTTTGAGGCTTTTGCTGATGCTGCTGAAGAGTTCCACCCTCACATCCAGTTCTTTGCCACATTCAGTCCCAAGGTGAGCAATTAAGGCATATTATCTAATTAAAATGTTATAATACCTACTTAGAAGACTGGGTAGAATATGAGTGACTGTTTGAAAATTAATGTAAGAAATGATCAGGGGGATTATCAGACACATGGCACTATCTTAAAAATAGGAAAATATAACAAAATTCATTAAAGCTGTTTTTTTTTTTGGAGAAAAAAACAGTGGCTCCAAATGAAAGCCTTGAGGTGATCCACCAGGGAGCTTAGACCTCTAATTTTTGACCCCTGATGACACAGAATGAATAATGTATCTAACAAACCATTTTAGTACAACATCTCTATGTTAATGCAGTTAAGACTTATACCAAACGATGTACATTCAGTTCTATATTATAATAGTCTGCTGAATCTGAGGCTTTGAAAGCTCTAAAAATACAGTTGGACAATTCCCATTTGAGCAGAATGCTTCTTCTGAATTATATTATTGCATATAGTGAGTGTAATACATGATATATTTCACAGCCTAATAGAGAAATGTCAGTTTTGGATGTCTAAAGCTGATGTTGTTCTTATAAAAATGTAGCTCCTCAGACTTAGGAATCAAGGTTTAATTAGACTGGACCTCATAGACATCACTCATAATGCTGACTATGCTGACCTTTTGTTGAAACAAGACTTTTTTTTTGTGGTACAAAAAGATGTGGTTGGGTATCACATCTGAGGTAAGTGGTGCCCCTCAAATGCTTCTTCCAAATAAAACCTGATGCCAAATATTGATTTATATGATGGCTATTATTCAAAACTGTGTATTTTAGTCAGTTAAAATTCAAAAAGTTAAATTCTTGCCTCTGACATTCAAAATGACAGAAAACCATATAATATAGACACTATATTTTAAGGTCTGCTGTAATTTTGTTGAATTTAATTTTGTGAATTATAATTTCCTTTGTTAACAACCATTAACATCTTCCCTATCTTCATCTTCTCAATTCTCTGGTTACATGTTACAGGTTGCCAAGGCTCTGGACCTGAGGCTTAATGAGGTCGATTTCTATGAACCCTTCATGGATGATCCAGTGGTCATCCCTGGAAAACCCTACACTGAGGATGAGCTGGTGAAATTCATTGAGGATCATGACAGGTAAGTCCTGTTAGTGTTGTGCTACAACAATCTCATCAGGTAAAAGTTTAAACTTCAAAAATCTAACTGATATGTATTTTTCAAGACCAACCCTGCGGAAGATGCAACCACACAACATGTACGAGATCTGGGTAAGAACTTTACAATTCACAACAGTACAACATGGATGAGTCTTGTTGAGTCATTTGTCCATGAAGAGGCTCTGTTTACAAGTCCAGAATAATTGTGTTTCTAATAATATTTTTGTGTGTGTTACTTTTAACCCCAGTGGGTTCAGTTTGACTTTATTGTTTCTACAGGAGGACGATGTTGATGGTGAACATATCATCGCTTTTGCTGAGGAATCTGACCCAGGTAAAGAAAAACTTAACCATCAAGCATGTAAACATTGTGGTTGAAGGAAATATTTGTCAAAACTTGTATAGCATACATCATCATTTGTTTATATGCTATCATAATGAAAGCAAATATAAGTTACCCATTACAACCTTTTTCCACCTTGGACACCAAAGCACAATTGCTTAGTTATCGTTTCACTGTGGTCTTCTTCTCCACTCCTCAGATGGTTATGAGTTCCTGGAAATCCTGAAGGAGGTTGCCAAGGATAACACAGACAACCCTAACCTCAGCATTGTCTGGATTGACCCTGACGACTTCCCCCTGGTAGGAATAAAACACAATGCATAATGCATAGTAGAAACCTGGAAGACAATGGCTTGATGGGGTTAAACTGACAGACAAGTAAGCACAGAGGTGGAATAACAAAGAGTGTATGAAGCTCACTGAAGTATATTCTCCATGTTCATTTCATTGACACTGAATGATAAATATGTATGTGTTAGCCCTGCGATGGATTGGCGACCTTCGCCCAATTGCCGGCCGGGATTGGTTCCGCCCCCCCGTGACCCCGTTCAAGGATTAAGCGGTAGAAGATGAATGAATGAATGATAAATATGTTTTCCCTCAATTTCTCTGCAGCTAGTGCCACACTGGGAGAAGACCTTTGGCATTGACCTGTCATCCCCTCAGATTGGTGTTGTTGAGGCTGATGATGTGAGTAATATTGTGGTATTTTATGCATAGGTTGCCAGTGCACTTGTGTTAGGAGCGGCTTATTGTGAGCTTGTTTTGAGTCTCACTAGACCCTCTACTGGCTGAAAAGATATTAGTTAGAGTAGTTTTAAAGTTTAAGGATCCACATCTGAGTTAGTTTTGTTTGTTCCTCTTCACTCTACAGGCTGACAGTGTGTGGATGGACCTGGATGATGATGAAGATTTTCCATCTGAAGAAGAGCTGGAGGACTGGATTGAAGATGTTCTGTCAGGTGAAATCGAACCTGATGATGATGATGACGAAGATGAAGATGATGATGATGACGACGACGACGATGATGATGATGACGATGAGGACGATGACGACGATGATGATGATGACGATGATGATGACGACGACGATGATGATGATGACGACGATGACGACGACGATGACGACGACGATGATGATGATGACGATGATGACTATTAAGTCATTATGTCGTAATTCTCTCTTTAAGTCTGACCAATGCAGTTTCAAGAGTCAACATCATTAACTCTGTCAAACCATCTTCTTTGGTAACTAGTTCCTATGTTGAACTCATCAGTTCATTTTGATGTTTCATCTTTTCATCATCCTGTCTCTGCATCTCACCACAGCAGTATTCCATTAATCATCTCTCCCCCTGCATATTCACTAAGCCTCCATGTAACAAAGTACTTTCTAAGATCCCACAGTAACTTCCCACATGTAACACTGTCTGGTACAATAAAAAAAGAAATTCTTTCAAAACCTTGCCATCTACTGATAATTATTTTTATATTATTAAAGAGTTTATTTTATAAAGTACTGGAGGGGTGTCTGAGTGCACCTATGAAGTCTGTTGCACTTTGAATGTGTTTATGTCCACTTATTTTCTTGTTTGCCCCAGTATTGAAACAAATGAAGCCAGATCCAATGGTGCTAGCAGGTTTTTCTGACAGGTCTTGAGTATCAACAGCCTACTCTGTGAAGTCAATGTAACATTGTACACTGAAAGTGCTGTACATCATATGGATGTTTTCTACAATGATGAAATATGACAACAGCCATATTCTATTTTTGTAACAAGAGAAGTTTAACTTACTGTGAAGTCTTAAATAAATGACAGCTTGGACAGAAACCTCACTACTGTAGAGTTTCTTAATGAAGGTCTGAGTGTGTTCGATTTAATTCTAGAAAAACATCATTAGTTTGATAACATAATAATATGGAAATGTCTTAATACTTAATGTGTTATAATGGCTAAATGGGATATAGATCTGGACACAAAACACTCCCAAAAACATTAGTTACACATGCAAAGTCACTGTATGGAATGGACAAATGATTTTGTGGCCCCCTGGCTGTTGCGGTTTCAAGTAAAGGTGGCACACGTCAGTGAATTCCAGTGTTCTACAAATTTGAACTAGATTTGCAAAGTTTTCTATCTCTGTGCATACATATAAATAAGGTTCATAAATAAAATGAGGTGTGTTTTCTGTGAAGTCATCTGTGCACTAAGATCGTAAGAGAAGGCAGGGAATT
Organism: Monopterus albus; assembly: GCF_001952655.1. Lineage (NCBI taxonomy): Eukaryota > Metazoa > Chordata > Actinopteri > Synbranchiformes > Synbranchidae > Monopterus > Monopterus albus. Next base: position 1,788,633 of record NW_018127946.1, on the reverse strand, counting down.
TTCGGCCTGGCATCCTTAATTTGTGCACAAATTAAAGCACTTAGAAGTGGAAAGTAGACTTGGACAGACAACCTCTCAGGTTGCAACACATTTCCAGCTTGGTGCCATTTTTCAAGCAGCATAAATCTATACTGTATATAAATTACACCATTTATGTATCTGTTTTTGAATAGTATTCACACCAGCACAATACCTGATTACAGAAAGAGACGTTGCATACTAGTTTAAGTTACAAGCATTATTTTATTAATGTCATTTTGCCTATATTGTCCCAGAATTTTGCCAGTGTTCCATCCATCCATCCATTATCTATACTGCTTATTCCTGAATAGGGTCACAGGGGGATGGAATCAATCCCAAGTGACATTGGGCAAGAGGCAAAGTACACCTCGCACAGGTTGCCAGTCTGATACAGGGTTTTTGCCATTGTTTACACAGAAAATTCAATATTTGGCCAGTCTCTGCCTTAACCGGGGCACAGGCAAAGTGGCTGTGGAAGCCAAGATGGAAATGAAAAGGTCCTTTATGATATGATATGACTGCTGTCCATCAATTAAAAGATACTGTATTTCCACTGCACCAGAAAAACAAAGTAGCCCATAATGTTCCACTAGGACTTCCAGTAACATAGTTTTTCTTATACAATCACACAGCAAGTTATGCCGGTATCATAATTTTTTAAGATAAGGAACCCTTAACATAAACACATCTCAAATACTTAAATGATTTGAAAAAAATGTGAGTAAATAGAGATGGACAGGAAATTCAAATTGAAAATGACAGAACGTGAAATATACATAATGATTGTTCTAGCTCTCTTTATTGAAGACATTCATTCAACATTCAAAATAGTAGTGGAAAAACTAAGTGAACCCCTGGAATTAATAACTGGTTGACCCCCCTTGGCAGCAATAACCTCAACCAGGCACTTCCTGTAGCTGTGGATCAGACCTGCACATCGTTCAGGAGGAATTTTAGCCCATTCTTTGGCAGAACTGCTTTAGCTCTGTCATATTCTTTGGACATCTCCCGTGTATGGCTCTCTTCAAGTCATTCCATAACATCTCTGGATTGAGGTCTGGGCTCTGACTTGGCCACTCCAAAAGGCGGATTTTGTTTTTCTGAAACCATTCTGTTGTGGACTTGCTCTGGTGTTTTGGGTCATTGTCCTGTTGCATCACCCAACCTCTACAGAGTTTCAGCTGATGTACAGACATTCTCACGTTATCCTGAAGAATTTTTTGATACACTTGGGAATTCATCTTCCCCTCCATGATTGCAAGCTGGCCAGGCCCTGATGCAGCAAAGCAGGCCCAAATCATGATACCATACTTTACGGTTGGGATGATGTTTTCATCATATTATGCAGTGCCCTTTTAACGCCTGATATAGTGCTGCATGTTCTTTCCACATAGTTAACTCTTAGTTTCATCAGTCCACAAGACCTTTTGCCAATACCACTGTGAAGTGTCAATGTACTCTTTCACAAACTTCAGCCGTGCATCAATGTTCTTTTTAATAAGCAGCAGCTTCCTTAGTGGTGTCCGGCCATAGACACCCTGCTTGTTCAATGTTTTACGTACTGTAGACTCATGAACACAGATGTTATCCAGTTCCAGTGATGCCTTCAAATCTTTGGCTGTCACTGAGGTTGTTTCTTTACCTCACTGATTAGTCTTTGTCATGCTCTTGGGGTTATTTTGACTGGGTGCCCACTTTTTAGTAGAGCAGCCAAAGTCCCAAAGTGTCCTCATTTGTAAATCATTTGCCTAACTGCAGACTGGTGATTTTTTTTTAAGTCTTTGAAATCACTTTATAAACCTTTATGTAAATCAGCAATTATTGATCGTAGATCTTCTGAAAGCTCTTTTTGGTGAGGCATGGCTCACATAATCATATTCTTCTTGTGTGGAGCAAACTCAAAAAAGGTTTGAGTGGTTTTTATCAGTCAGTAGCTCAAGTAGCTCTAGTCCACACCTCCAAACTCATTTTCTTAACAATTAGCTTTTTTGAAGTCATTAACTCAAGGGTTCACGTACTTTTTCCACTAGCACCGTGAGGTTTTTATGGTTGTTCTCAATAAAGACATGAAAGATCAGAATTTCTTTGTGTTGTTGTATTAGGCACATTGTATTCATCAGTACTCTTGACTTAGATGAAGATCAGATCACATTTTATGACAAATTAATGCAGAAAACCATGAAATCCCAAAAGGTTCACATACTTTTTCTGGCCACTGAATCACTAAAAACATAAAGTTACTGAGTTCTTTTCGTCTTTTAGCTCCGCCAGTCTTAGCTGTCACGCATGCGTCGTACGAGACATCCCCTTCTTTAGCTCGCGAGCCATGTGGCTGTGGTTGGTAAATAAAGGTCTGTGCTAATACTTGACTTCCACTTCAAAATTTCGTACAAATTCTGACTTGTGCACAGTCCGAACGCTCAAGATGTCCGCGGGCACCGTGAACCTCCAGGCGCAGGTGGAGTTGGTGCTGGGAGCGCTGGTCAAAGCGGCCACGGTGGAGTTAACCAAACTGTTCGAGAGCAGATACGGAGCCTCGGCCGCGGATGCAGACATGGGCCGCAGCGACGACGAAAAGAAAAACGAAACCTTGGAGAGGCTCGATAGTTTTCCACCCGCAGGCACAAAACGCAGCATCGGAGTACAAGTTGAAGAGGATATTTATTCGCTGTTGGAGTTTTCTGGTTTGTGTTTTTGGAGCTTTAAATGCTACGACTTCCTGTTTAGGTTCGCTAGGTTGCAGGGAGAGAAGAGACTAAATTAGCTGCTGCTAAAGGCTTTAACTGCATGAAAAGTCAGAAAGATGATCTGGCAATCAGCACATATGTAGCTTTATGAATCTGTGCATTTCGTTCATGCATACGCTGTGGTGATTTACAATGGCTGCACAATCTCCTGTGTGGTGGTCTTCATTGCAAAGCTAGCTTACAGGAATGTATAGTGCCCCTGTATAACCCCTCCCCCCCTCATCTACACAGGTTCCTCTTTCCTCTCAAACGATGAGTGCAAAGCGGAGGATGTAGTGGAGGCGGGTCTCCTTCCAACAGAAATCTTCCTGGCTGAAGCTAATGGCCATTCTGACCCCGAGTGGTCCCATCTGAAGGAACAGGTCAGTGAAAATTTACAGGGGTGTAAATGACCTGTGGGATGAGAGTGAAACTCATAGCAGCTTTGTGACTTCTGCATAACCATGACATCACAGCCTGGCATGTCCTTTATAGCACGTTTTAAATGGAATATGTTTCCCCAGCAGCGTGATCTTAGTTGTTCTCGTGACAAGTATTGTTTCGCACACATGCAGATTTGTTAGGTTTCTTCTTTAATCAGGTTTTGGGAGAGACTGTGGATATGCTGGAGTTGAGCGTCCTTGAAACAGAATCTCCAGCTGATAGTGAAGCCCAGGCAGAAGTTGTTTTGCACGGTAAGAGAAAAAAATAAATCACGGCGGTTGAGTTGAAATCCACAGTTGGCTGAAACACACAGGCAAAAAGTTGGGAAGCATGAACGGACACAAATCCTGCAATTGAGACTTGGTTGGGTTTTTATCTGTGCGGAATTTGAATGACTGTTTTGCTCAGAACAAAATCATTTCCCAAGATGAATACATTTTACTCCAATATTCACTTCATTTGTTGCAAGAGGTGACTGTTTATCTTAGATCGTATATTGGAAACGATAGCTGTGATACAAATACTGGTAACTGAATCATCTGTGTTAAACATATCACACAACCAATAAAACGTTTGGACACACATTCCTAATGGATTGAATGGGAATGTGTGTCCAAACATCTCACTGGTAATGTATATCATGCTGTTGAAGAAAACCAGACATGAACACAACATAACCCTGGCATCTGTCTCGGTGCATACTGGGAAAGGCTCTGCTCCCTGTGGATGGATGGAAAGACATTAAGTTACACTTAAAGAGCTACTGAATTCAATACTTGGAGTTCAGGCTTTTGCACAGACACAAGTATCACAAATAGTTTTCCTTAAAAATATGAATTAACTAGTCCCTTGTAGCAGCTACTGCACTGACAAACTTTCCTTTTTCATTCTCTGCAGAGACGCGGACAGATCCATTAAGAAATGGATCTATGCAACAACCTCCAGCTAAAGAGAAGCCTCTCGTGATCCGGCCAGATACAAGTGATATTACTTCTGGGCAGAGGGTGAAATTTGTTTGCCCATTAATACTTAAACCAGAGTCTCCTGCTCCAAAACCTGACAGTTCAGAGACGCCAACTCAACCTGAGCCTCACCAAGGGTGTGTCAGCACCGCCAAGGGTACCGCCTACAGTCCGTGCTCATCTGATGGAGCTGCGAATCCTGCGCAGGTTGGGGTTTGGGAACGGATCCATACGCCAAAGGAGACTAAGAACAATCTCCACATCAAACTGAAACTGACTTCTCCAGATCAAAAGCTGATGCGTCGCTGTGCAGTACAACTGGTGGATGTGCTCATGGTGCCTAAGTCAGAGATGAAGCTTCAGGGTCATGTTGCTGACCGCGACACTGGCTGGCCTGTGCCCAAAGACCTCCGCCGCCACCAGGGTCTTCACACAGGTCATCGTCTCTGCTGCTTCACCATGTGTGGAGATAGTGTCTGGCGTCTCCAAAAGGTCGTCACCCACTCCCGTGATGGATACGCTTGCAGCAAATGTGGAAAAACATTCAAACACAGAAAGATCCTTCGACGCCATGAGCGCTTCCACACTGGAGAAAAACCATACTCTTGTTCAGTTTGCTCTAAGATGTTTGCACTGAGGAAGAGCCTCCGCCGACACGTCAGGTTCCATACAGGGGAGAGGCCCCACACCTGCACGCAGTGTGGCAAAAGCTTCCGTCTGCGAGAGAACCTGAAAGCACACTTAAGGTTTCACACAGGAGAGAAGCCTTTTAGCTGTGTCTCATGTGGGAAGATGTTCAGAATCATGAAGAATCTGGAGAAACACAATATGAGCCAGTGTGGATTCTTTGCCCCTTCATTTAGGATGATTGCTGGCTTGTAGCTGTGGGAACACATCTGTCAGCAGCTGGTTGTAGTGGTTGTATCATGTTCTACCTCAGACTGAAAAAAGAAAACCACTGTCATATAAAGATGAGAGAAAGAAATCCTGATTGATTGAAGTTCAGAGCATTTTCTTTCTTATTCCATGATATATTTTTGTGGACCAGTGGTGGACCAGTGGTGGGACTGGGACAATAGGTGCACTCAGCATTAGATTAGATCATTCTGCAAGGAATCCCCCCCCCACCCCCCTTTGCACAATTACCCAGTTATACCACATACATGCTGATGTTGCCCACATTAGAGATTGTTGATGTTGGAGAGACATGTCTGGTGATTGTTTTGGTTGGGCAAACTACAGCTCCTCACCAGCCAACCTCTGCTGTGTGAAAGTTTGAGATATATATTCACTAAATGTCACACTGATGATTCGTTATTGACATTTGGCACGTGATGCCCTTCCTGACATGACCCTGACTCGAACCTGGGCCGCAGCAGCAAGAGCGCTGTGGCCTAACCACCTTATGTAATTCAAATACTACTTCCTTTAATTTCTGTTTTAATGGACATTTGCCAAAAATATAGGCTGTTAACTAAAACACAAACTATTAGTGTGAACTACCCACTATAAAAACAACTATGGTCAAATCCCCATATGAAATATAAAATGGACAGTCGTAACACCTAAAGAGCTGGCTGCTGCTTCGCTGCCTTGCTATGTATCACTTCGTCTCCAGTGTTATTTTCACTGCTTGTCCCTCACAAACCACTTGTCCATCAGATTCCTGCCACATACTGCAAGTTCCTCAATGATGACAATCCGTTTGTCCTCCAGCAACAGGTTGAGGACACCTTTGCCCTCGGGCTCAGTGACACCCATGATTTTGGCTGCCTCACATGTGCTGATGACTTGCTCAGTCTTTGAAGTTGGTCGACCCGTAATGAGACCTGCCAGGTTTCAGATGGGATACTCTCAGTGAGGATCCCAGCTGCAGGTGTTCTGAAATGGATGCCTCCCGCCACAGGGACACTTTTGCTGTGTCCTTCTGTTGAAGTACACTTCTCAGGGGGATGTCTTCTCTCCCTATCTTGATGCGTTTCACCCCAGACACCTCCACTACCTGTCCTCATACAGTTGTTAACCCATGAGTCTCTTTACAATTTACCAGGGTGGTCTCAGTTGAAGTAGGCTGAATAAGGGCTGCAGCCTCTTATTTCAGCTCCTCAGTGATGTGCGCTGGGGCGCTGCAGAAGAACAAGGTGTTCTTATTTATGCTGATGGAGTAGGGGGGCACCTTGCCCATGAGCCGGTGGCCTTTTATTAGATACAATTGGCCCTCTTTAAATCGTGAGGCAAACTCCTCAAAAACTGTTAATTTGGTCACAGATTCCCCATCAGAAATTACTATGTTCTTGTTTTGTTTTATCACAGCAGGATATGCTGTGTTTTCTCTTAATGCCCATGAGACCACCTTGGACTTGGTTGGCCACTGCCACCATGCAGATGTGCAGCAGTGGTGGCTTGAAATATGGGTTTTCTGGTTTTGTAAACAACACGTTCCGGAGCGCCATTGCGGTGAAGAGCAAAGCGGGATCGGCGTTCCAACAAATATATAAATATATATATTCACTTCTGTTTGTTTTTGATGTCTGTATTTTTTATATTACACTTTTTTTTTTAAACTACACTCATATGAAAACTTGTTTTATAGTCATGGTAGGATTACTGAATGTACTCTGTGTAGACGTGTTGCTTTGCTTGACTTAAATGTCTGAGTAGCTATGCTGGCTTTATAAAAAAAAATAAAAAATTTACTTAAAGTAAAAACACTGAAATAAATATTGTTCTATGATAAACTTACATATGGTCAAACAAGTGAAATTTTGTGTTCTCTTTTTTTAAGACATTTCAAAAAAGGTTTCATATTCTGTGATTGTTACTGTTTTTATCATCTCAAATTTCTGATGCCAGATAAAAATTTTTTACATTAATAAAAGACATTTTTGTGGCAAACAGATAATTGTGTTTTGTTGTGTGACCCCTAAACACACACTGTATTTAGTATGGAGTGAGGGAACATCTTTTGGGTTGCCAGGATGTGAATTGTTCATTTTGACTGGTGTTTATCCTTCAGCACATTAGTTCATCAGGAAAATGGGACTGTTTGACCTCTGACCTTCTGAACCCAGCTATTGGGCAACTTGTTGTTTTTACTGATTCCACATCAGAAAGTGAGAACTTAAGTGTGTAAATGCAGAGGTTTGTTGACCTATGTTGCATAAGGGCAAACCTGTTGCCTTATTAGAAAATAAAACTTGTGCATTTATTAATGACTGAGTAGGTTACTAGCTAGAGATTTATTTGACCATTTAACCCTTTATAAAGATGCCTTGTTAGAACACATGTGGTGTAAAGTAACTGCCTTTACTCAAACACTGTACAAGTTTGATGTGTGCTCAACTTGAGCATTTCTTTTTTCTGCTACTTCATAGTAATACTTCAGTACGGTGTAGAGGCAAATATTGTACATTTTACTGCACTACATGTATTTGATAACTTTCAGAATCAGATTAATAAAACTCAAACCTGTAGCTATAGTAAAAGTAAAATTAGTTCCACTTTTACCAGCTGCAGCATTAAAGTAATTAACACAATGATGCATCAATAATTATCAATTAATATACATGAATGTGGAATGTGCTCTTCTGCATAATGACATAACATTTTGAATGCAGGACTTGTAACACAGTATTTGTATACTGTGGTGTTGCTAAAGTAAACTATCTGAGCTTTTCGTCCATTATTTAACTCAAATGTGTTCCACCTTAAACACAAAGAATAGCAGATTTTTAAGGACTTCACTGCAAAGTGGGGCGGTGTCTAGTAGCTAAAGTTTAGGATGGGAGCTATGTCCTCCCTGGCCATCCCTTGGGGACTCCATTGGGCAACGATTTTATTTTATTTATTTATTTATTTACTGTGAATAAAGGCTACACCAAGTCGTTAATTGTTTGACTGTGGCTGTTGGAGTCTTTTTAATGCGTGGTACTGAAGAATTGTTATGATAATGAGATTTCGGAGCGGATCATTTGACTTTTAAACACACTGGCCGTCGGAGGAAGAGAAAGAGTGAATAGTGTTTTGATTTTATTTTTTTACTGACAAGCTACCAATTCCATGAGAATAAGTTTCTGACATAAATTCCGTCACTCGGCGAAAGAATAAAAGTTAAAAACTGTGAACAAGTTGGGAGCTCACGTGTTCTTTAGTGGGGCAGAGAAGAAAAACAAATGTATCAATGAACACGTGGTTTACTATTATTAGACAGCCCACTGTGGTGCATTAACGCTATGTGCACGACAAGGTGAACGTTATTAACTACACAGCCACGGTTCACGTACACAGCTGTTTACATGTCTCTGATTGGTGTAATACAGTCTGTGCCATTTTGTTGAGGCATGACAGTCGGTGACCACAAATGGCGGACTCGGAACACTTTTACTGAACAGATAGACGGGCCGAACATTAAGAATGTGAATAATTACACTTGTGTTTGAATAGTCCAAATATTTTCAGTGGCAAAGAGATTAGACAGAGTTCGGTGAACTCAAATTCTCAACAACAGCTCCAACCAAGTCTATCTTTTACTCACTGTTTATAAATTTAAAAAAAGATTTTTTTTAACAAATCTTATTTCTTAGGTATTTAATAATGATATTTTGGTAATGAAATCTTGTACTAATCTTTTAAACCACTCATCTCATTTTTAGAGGCTTAGCTACTCTAGCGCGTCCTCTCCTTAGGCTCCGCCCCACCCGGAAGTGCCATTATAAACTCAGCAGCACTGTGTTTTCACTTTCGGCAGTGCGTGTATGCAGAAGTCAACACAAACAACTGAGGGTTCTAACTGAGCTGTAAGTTTAAAGGTAGGAATCATTTTACTGATCCTGTGTTAAAGCTCATGGGGAATTCCAAACAAACAAAATAGGAAGGGTTTTCTAAAGGCACAGGACGAGTGCTGATCAAACTGCACCTAACTACTTCCTGTCTGCTCCTTGAAGGAGAGGGATCGAGAATGGCAGATACAGAGAAAAGCCAGCTCGAGGAGATGCTAATGTGCCCAGTGTGTCAGGACATCTTCAAAGATCCTCGGCAGCTGCCCTGTGGACACAGCTTGTGTATGGGTTGTCTGGAAAATATGATGGATCACTTCTCAGATGCTCCCTTCCGTTGTCCAGACTGTAGGACTAATTTTGGGCAGATCATGGGGGTACAGAAGAATTACGCACTGGCCAATATTGCAGATGACTTCAGGGAGAACAGGAGGAGGAGGGTACCTGCTCTTAGCCCTTTTCTCACCTACACTTTCTCTAATTGTGATAAAAGATGTAGAGGATTAGCTAATACCAGAACATAACAATGTTATAAATAACTATCAAATGTGGACACATGCCTGACACACCTTTCCCATATCTCTGGTTTTTGTAAGCAGGCAGAGCAGACAAAAAATGTGTACTGTGACTTCTGCTCCGAGAGGAAAACCATGGCCATCAAGACCTGTCTGAAGTGTGAGGTATCGCTGTGCAAAGAGCACGTCAGGGATCACCTTGAACTGCCAGTGTTCACAGGACACCCCATGGTCAGGCCTTTGGGTGACCTCCTGGAGAGGAAATGCCCACAGCACAATGACGAAGTCCTAAGGTACTACTGCAACGCGTCCAGGCGCTATATCTGCACTGTCTGTACACTGGAGAGCAAGCAGCACAATGTGGCCACGGAGGCTTTCACTGTCCTGCGGAGACAGCTGACTGTGAGTTTGAGCAGCACTGCTTCACACCATATTATACAGCTTCACACACAACATTACAAAGGAAGGAACACTGTCTTAGAAATACAGGGGATTAACCATAACTCCTCTTGCTGTCTGTGCTGCGGAGAAACAGGATTTTCTGGTCCCAGATAGTCTCATAAACACTTTGACCATATCCTCCTCACTTCATTCATTCACCCCTTACTACTTACATGCCTCTTCAAATTCATGCTGTGCTGAAAACCTTTGTGGAAAAATCCATGCAACGTTTATTGTAAATTCTAGTGGAGTTTTCAAAGGTTCCAAATGCTGCATTTTGAGTATAAAATGATGCACAAAACATCTGGAATATCACATTTAGGTCAGACATAACGTAGAGCCTTGGGTTTGAATACTCCACTCAGTGTAAACATGATACAGCTTTAATAGCTGCAGCAAGCTGAAGCAGAGTGTTATTAGTGGATCAGCGGTAAATGATGATGCTGATTTAATAATTTTTCAAGCAAAAATGTCAAGAAATACACATTTCATAAGTGTGAGGAATAATAGCATATATCTGTAATATGTGGTATTAAATTGAAACCTTTGGATTTTGGACAAAATAAGCATTTAGAAAACATCATCTTGGTATTTACAACATTGTGATGAGCATCTTGTAAATGTTTGACATTATAGAGCAAACAGTCTATTAAAGTCAATAATCATCAGATTAATCGGTCATGAGAGTGATAGCTAGTTGTAGCTCTGTACATGATGTTGTCAGACAGTGTGGATGATGATGATTGTTCTCAGCTTAAGGGAAAATAAGATGAAAGTGGGGCATTAAGGTGTACAGCTGTGTGTGCATTCAACAGGACTTCATGGACCAGCATTTCACAATGATCAGAGAGCAAATTACAGAATCCACTGACTCCGTACGAAAACTACAAGAAGACATCCAACGTGAAGTGAGCCCTGTTTCGGAAAATGTCAATTTGTGATTTTTCAAGGATTTCCAGTTTGTTTTCAACACTTTTCACATCTAATGTATATTTTCCTCATGACAGAAACGGAAAGTGAACCCTGCCAACTCGTGCCTTAACAGTGTCACTGTGGTGCTGCTCTGTCTTTGGTTCATAGTTCTGTATTATGGTAGGAAAACAATTTTCTTAATTTATACATCAGCTTTTACAAATGTCAGTAGCCAAGCTTTAGTATACAGTACACGCTTTGTCTTGTGTTTGTGCAAACATGCACTCAGTGATGTCTGTCTGTGCCCAACCAGCCTACAACTTCTCGGTGGAAAACCAGACGCTGGCAGAAGCGCTGGACAAGCAGCAGAGCCGTGTGCATCATATCTATTCCACCATCGCAGGTATGAAGTCGAGTCTCTGCTGCCTGTTTATGCAATGATAACAACCTACAAAGCCTAATACTATTAAGATAAAGATTTCATGCTACAGCTTCTATTTGATGTTTCAAAAAATTTTAATACAAGTGGCAATTCAAATCACACACCAAGTTTAAGGTGGGGGTGTTTATTTGTTAGTGTAATACTTCCATTATGTTACCATTATGTTAAATGTATGAAAATGTGCATCTGGAGGGTAGAGTTGAAGTCAACAGCTCTATTGTCTGATCTCATTCTCCTTTTACTGGACAAGATATATGCAAGAACAGGCTCAATGATTAATTACATGGAACATTGTGGGTGTGGTGTATGAATGTTAACACTTTGTAATAATTCTTTACTATATTACTTGTGTGGTGTAGAAGATAATTATTTAAGAATGTAATTATGTAAGAATGTTAACACTGTTATAATATGGGGTAGGACTGGATAAGTCTGACTTCTTCCTACTCCATTCAAGCATGTACTAGGTATAAGCAAATTGATATTGGATTATGTGTAAAATTATGTGTGTTGACATATCAACTGTTTTTACATGCTTGAAAGAATAAATCAAATCAAATCAAATCAACATCCCTAGGACGTTTTCCAGTAATCATTCTATGTTTATTCCAGTTAAACTTTTTTTTTTTTAACATCCCTACATAGAACTATTGGTTGATCATCCAATGATGAGCCACAAACCTCCAGAAACAGAAGATAAAGGTATGAAAATCTGCTGAAAACAAGGAGTCGGGTTGGAAATGTTTATTTAAAGGCAGGAGAGAGGACTTTAAGCTGTTTGTGAACCTGTGTTGACAGTAAGATGTTTACAGTATAGAAGCCCTTTGTCTGTAGTGTCACTTTAATGACTGATAAGAACACAATAAGTATGATCACATGCACATTGACATTGTCAGCATAAGCATGGAGGACTGGTTCTTAACATCACTTTTGTCATGGTTCTAATGTTATCCAGGTTTCTGATCATCTGCATCATTTCTGTATCAATTAAGTTGCCTTAATAGATGAAGATGAACCCAAGTTTGGTTTCTGAGTCTGGATTCTGCTGCAGTTACCACTGTGGATTTAGCTTCTCCATTTTATCTTCAATGAAATGCCAATAAAATGTTTCATCTGCATGACCATTGTCAGACTTCCACTTTCATTTATGCACATTGACCATCATTACATTTTAATCATTTAGTTTTTGACCATCTACTACATAACGGGTTGAGACACCTGAACAGAACAGAAACCTGGGTAAGATGTTTACACTAACATCAAGTGACAAGTTTTCATCTGCATTTGTAAGAAAAAGAATGCTAGGCCTTCTTTCAGAACCTACACTTTAAAATTACATATATTCTAATATAATGCAAAACCCAAAGAGTCATGGTCATGCTCATCACTGCTTTAGTTTCCATTAACATACTACATTCTAAACTGAGGTAGCATCAGAATTGTGTATGTAGACTCACAAAATGGTCTTGTCTTTCAGGCTTTCTCATGCTGGACCTGGACACTGCCAGTCCTTTCCTTGGAGTCTCAGCTGACCTTCAATCAGTAGAGCGAGTGAAAGCCAAGCTGGACTACCCCAGCAGTACCAACCGCTTTGATGAGGCTCCACAAGTCCTCTCCGCCCAGTGCTTCTCCTCTGGTACCCACGTTTGGGAGGTGCAGGCTGAGGGATATTGGGACATTGCAGTGTCCTACAAGAGCATCCAACGTAAGAGCAAAGACAGCAGCGCCTTCGGAAACAATGCAGAGTCCTGGAGCCTGACACACAATGGTGAAGGCGAGCTGTTTGCTCGCCACAACAGAAGGAAAACAGCTCTGTCTGGAACCCTGCAGAGCAGCCGAGTTGCAGTGATAGTTAATTTTGAGAAAGGCAACATCACATTCACTGCTGTGGAGTCCACCATCACACAGCTGCACGAATTCAGGGCTGAACTGACTCAGCCAGTGTGTCTGGGTTTGGGACTTTACCACATGGATCCACCCAGTAGGGCCTCTATTGTCAGAGCCTCGTGAATAATCCTGCAGACTGTCCCTTTATTGAGCAAAATACTAGACCCAGACTGCCCTAAGTCCAGTGGCTGGCTCTGAAAGTGTAGGGGTGTCGGTTTGGTTTCTGAGCAGTCCTGACTACACCACAGCAACAACAAGGAACATTTGCCTCAGGTATATTTTTATATTGTATAGTGATTTGTGGTATGTACAGTGTGTTTAACAGTTAAATCTTTATTTCAGTCTGAATCCAACACCAGCATACACAGTATATCAGACTAAGGTTGTGACTGTACTATGAGACTAAATCTGAGTTTACTACATACTATTACTCAGTGCTGAGGCCCTTTTAATGAAGGATGATAATCAGTCTTACCTAGTGCTGGCATCAATCAAATTACTTCAGTACCGGAGTACTGAAAAATGCTTCTCTACATTTGTATGGATGTTAACGTTAACAGAACTTAAGGCTGTGGTAAATAGGTTTACTTTTTATTTAATGAAACTGCTTTGACTGCACAAAAATGCCAAAGAATTGAAAAATAAAACTAATATGATCTGTACCAAAATGTCAAACACACACACACACACACACACATTTTATAAAATCAACTTTAACTCTCTCTCTCTATGTATGTATGTATGTATAGTTAAAGTTGATTTATAAAATTGGTATCGATAAAAGCATTGTTTGGGAACCAGTATCAGAAACAAGGTATCTCATTGGTACTCGTATCAAATATCAGCCCTATTCTGCTTTTCACTATGACTGTTCTGTTTTCCTACAAAAACCTCTTGAGTCACAATAATGTGAAAGATGCAACAATCAGGATTTGGAACCCCAAAGCCATTTGTCAGCATCATTTAATGACTAACCTCAATATGAAGTACTATGCCAAACTACACCCACCGGCCACTTTATTAGGTACACCTGTACAGTTGTATGCAATTCGGTGCAACACTTGAGCCTTAACATGTGTTTATGAAGCTGTGCTTCTATGCTTTTGTCCTCCCCAGCTACATACATGAGAGGGTCAGAAGATTAGGAACACCTCTGAATATAATTTAGTCCAGTACACCACCACCTTTAACTGTGACCTCAATAATAAACATACAATTGATTTTTATACATTTGACAATCTCACAAAGCCTGAAACATTTTGAGCTTCATAAACACAGATGTTAAGGCAGAGGTGTTGCATTGAAGCGCATACAACTGTACAGGCGTACCTAATAAAGTGGCTCATGAATGTATAGCTCTACAGTAGCAGAAGTTAGGTTACTATTCGCCAACCCTAGCGAACCTAAGGATGCAGCTGTAAATTTGTATATAGAATTTAGTGAGAATGTTTAATTGTGAACTTTCCATCTGCCAGAGGAACATTATTTCTTCTCTCAAACGTTATGTAGGCTCATGTTAAAGGACAAAAACAGAAAAATCACTGGCTTGAGCAATTTTGCCTGTTTATTCAAAAAAAAAAAACTATGAATATCAAGCATTTTTAACCACAGACAATGATCTGAAACCAGTTTCAAAAGAAAGAAGGCAGTATTAAGCCTAGAAGACCAACATTCGCAAACAGTACAAAAACGAGGTATATGGTGATACAAAATGTTTTCTTCTCAAATTAAGGTATTTTTCAGCTGAGTAAGGAACGGACACTGCTCTGTGTTTTCTCGCTTAACACAGGAGACCTTAACACCAAAACACGTGTGTGAATTTCAGACCAGACAGTGGAGGACTGTACACTGACAGCCTGTTGTAAGAAATGTCAGTCAGAGCCAAGACCTCTCACCTACTTTATCTTTTTTCAAAAGTTCTAATTTACAGTAAACAAGACAGAAACTGATGTCAGGTTCAATAAAAAAAAAGAAAAAGAGAGGGAGAATACCATTGTCTTGACCATCTTCTGCACTGCTGATCTTTTCTGCAGCTGCCTTGAAATCCCTCCATGCCTGACTAAAAGCTGTGTACAGTCCAGTATTGGGTATCCACAGCAGAGGTGTCTGTAGTTAGAATGCTTGGAGAGGTGGGCCTATTTCAGTGCCTTTGTCTGTTTTATACTGCTTATTGTCCTAAACAAACTGTCAAACCCACAGTACGTAAAAAAACAATGGAAGAATAATGACATGCGTCTGCACTGCCCCACTTCTACATCTACCCTCCAACTATTAACACTGTCACCTGGTGAAAAACATGACGTGATCAGGAGCAGCTGGACTTTACTTCACTGTTCCCATGGTCTGACTCCTGATGGAGCACCACGCCTTGAACACGTCTCTGAAACAGAACCCCCCCCGCCCCAACAAAGTTAGAAAACAAAGCTCTTCAGTGTCTGCTGGAAATGGCAGCATCATCCCAGTGCATGTCTGAAACCTGCACACACCTGCAGTGAGTGGCCACGCATTCGTTGCTGCAGTACTCTTTGTCCCAGTCTTCACTCTCTACTGCAGGGTTGTTGCAGCCCGCCCTCACACACACACTCTTCATAGATGCCACGTCACTGGACCCATTCACCTCCATCTCATCCTGAGAAGGAGGATTTCAAAGGGCAACATTAATATCAGTGTCTGGTATTTTCTACACGCTGCTTGTCACAGCAGCTGATGCTCATACAAGAGTGCAATTTTGTCCACAACGCATTATGACGCAGTGAAATAGGAAGTGAGATTAAAAATACACAAGACGTCTGTGTAAATATTCAACATCTCAGACTTTTTTGTCCTGTTTTACAGCTTTAAATCACAGTGAATGGAAATGAGATTTTTGGCAAAGAGAAAACAGATTTCATGTCAAATCCAATGGATGTAAAATACAAAAATAGCAACGAGCCACCCTCGTCAAGTCTGTGTTGAGGAGCAGTTAGACAGTAATTACAACCCCCTGACTAGATAATGCATTTAGATGTCTGTGCACATCTGGAAGGTAAATTCCCCAGGTGTCACGTGAGCATTTTCAACTGTGGCGCTCTCTTTGCCACTCAGCTATAAAGCAAGTGTTTGTGTGAACACGGTCTCCCATTTCTATTCAGTGCCTTGGAATTTATCCTGCATCTTTGCCTTGGTCGGTATTTTTACTGAACATTTCACAGATTTGTTAGTGGTGCTCTTGTGTCTTCTGTTGTGATAGGACATTAAGCAAACAGTCAGGTGTTGAACATTGTATGTCACCTAAAATCACTTGTCCCACTTTCACACTTATCTGCTTTGCCTTTAACTTATGTAACTTCTGAAAGCATTTGCCTTTTAGGCAATTAGGTACATCATAACACATGGTATATACACTTCTAAAATCATTTAATTTGGGCTTTGTAATCAATTTACATCAAGTTGTAGATTTATTTTGATATGTAAATCTTTAAATGCATCTACTCTAATTTCTGTAAACTAAGCAAAAAGGCCCATTAAACACTGACATATGTAGACACAATGGTAGCGTGAAGAAGTAGTGAACATTTGGCAGTTAATTTAAAAACTTCCCTAACTAAAAATGGATTATAGTCCACCCTAGTGAAAGCTGAATAATCTGCTGCTACAGCAACATCTTGGCACTGTCTGAGCCTGCTTTGAAGAACTGAAATATCCAAAGTTAGGTCACATTAACATAATCAAATCAAAGTGAAACATAACAGCCGAAGCAACGTTAAGCATTTACCTCCTCTGAAGGCTGCACTTCTGTTACTTCATCCTCATCTGCATTGACTGGCACATCAGCAGAATTTACCAACTGCACTGACACAACAGGTGCAGGTTGGCCAGATGTAGTTGCAGTAGATGACGCAGCCTCTGTAGAGGGGGCAATAACTGGCAGGACCTCTTTCCCCAGCAAGGATGCAGGAACTATTTTTATCTGGAGTGGAGGCGGAGGTGTAGCCATGGCAGACACGGGGAGGCCTGGTGTGGTGCTTCCCTCTCGAGGCTTGGCCTGTAAGGGTGGAGGAGCTGGTGCCATTTGCTGGAGCCGCGGTGGAGGCGGTGTGGTCTGCATCTGCTGCAGCGGAGGTGGCTGACGAGAGGCACCCGACACTAGGAGTGTAGGCTGCAAAGTGCGGACCCCTCCGGGCAACACAGTCACCACCGGGCCCCCTGCCTGCAACATGTGCTTTGAGATGATGATCTTGGTGATGGTCTGGGCTGGGGGAGCTTCTGCTACTGCTGCTGATGGAGCAGAGGTTTTGTTTGCACCAGTGCGGGAACGTGTTGCCATCTCCGGGACATCCAGGATGATGTTGGAGGTACAGATGTTGGTGATGGTGTTCTCTTCCTGCTTGTTGTTACCTGGGCAGATGGCCTGCTGACCAGCAGAGGGAAGCGCTGCAGGTGGAGGTGGTGAAGGTGCAGTCTCCATCTCCTCAGTGGCAGGCTGTAATGCAGACATTAAATACACTATATTGCCAAAAGTATTCATTCGTCTGCCTTCACATGCAAATGAACTTAGATAACAACCGATTCTTAATCCATAGGGTTTAATATGATGTTGGCCCACCCTTTGCAGCTATTACAGCTTCAACGTTTCTGGGAAGGCTGTCCACAAGGTTTAGGAGCAGTCTCCGCTCTAATTTATCCCAAAGGTGTTCTATCAGGTTGCGGTCAGGACTCTGTGCAGGCCAGTCACGTTCTTCCACACCAAACTCACTCATCCATGTCTTTATGGACTTCATGTTGGAACAGGAACAGGCCATCCCCAAACTGTTCCCACAAAGTTGGGAGCATGAAATTGTCCAAAATGTCTTGGTATGCTGAGGCATTAAGAGTTCCTTTCACTGGAACTAAGGGGCCAAGCCCAGCTCCTGAAGAACACCCCCACATCATACCCCCCCTCCACCAAACTTTACACTTGGTACAATGCAGTCAGACAAGCACCGTTCTCCTGGCAACTGTCAAACCCAGACTTTTCCATGGGATTGCCAGACAGAGAAGCGTGATTCGTCACTCCAGAGAACACGTCTCCACTGCTCTAGAGTCCAGTGGTGGCGTGCTTTACACCACTGCATCCAACGCTTTGCATTGCACTTGGTGATGTAAGGCTTGGATGCAGCTCCTCGACCATGGAACCCCATTCCATGAAGCTCTCTACACACTGTTCTTGAGCTAATCTGAAGGCCACATGAAGTTTGGAGGTCTGTAGCTAGTGACTCTGCAGAAAGTTGGCAACCTCTGTTCACTATGCGTCTCAGCATCCACTGACCCCGCTCTGTGATTTTACATGGCCTACCACTTTGTGGCTGAGTTGCTGTCATTCCCAATCGCTTCCATTTTGCTATAACACCACTAACAGTTGACTGTGGAATATTTAGTAGCAAGGAAATTTCACGACTGGACTTATTACACATGTGGCATCCTATCATGGTACCACGCTGGGATTCATTGAGCTCCTGAGAGCAACCCATTCTTTCACATTCTTTCACCTGAATTCAATGATTTAGATGGGTGAGTGAATACGTTTGGCAATATAGTGTAAATCAGAAAAGCCATAGCAATAAAAATCCTATAAAGCAATAAATGAGTTTTCCTTTCAAGAACAGAGTGATGTTACCTGTGAGAGCTGGTTGGCTCTATATGCTGCCAGTGCTTTCAAATACTCCTTTTTGGCTGCTTCTGTCTTTCTCTTGTAAACCTAGTGGAGACCAAACAAGTACCGCTGATGTCAGTAGACTGTTTTTCTGTACAATACCACCAGCCATCATTTTCACTCCCCTAAGATTAACATGATATGAAATGATCCACCTGTAGAGAGGGAGTTTACCTTTGTGTCAGTGAGGATATAAACATATGTGCATATACCTGTTTCTGTTCTTCAGCTAGGCTATCCCACATGGAGGCCACAATTTTTGACACCTCTCCAAAAGAGGCATTGGGGTTCTGGCCCTTAATGGCTGCCTGGGTGTCTCTGAAGAATAGGGCATATGCTGAAACTGGCTTCTGTGGCTCATTGGGGTCTTTCTTCTTCCTTCCTTTCTTTGCACCCACCGTCCCAGTCACTGAGGCCAGTGTGGCTGGCTTTCCCCCACCCCTCCTGGTTGTAGCCGGGGAGACAGAAGATGTGGGAGCTATGTGGGAGAGGACAGAGGATGAGGAGAGAGGCATGGGGGAGTCTACCAGCACACTCCTCTGAGTAAGGACAGGTGAAGTGGGAGAGAGAGAGAGAGAGAGAGAGAGAGGAGAGCACATTTTAGCCACAGAAACTAAAACACAGCTATGCAACACAGGCTGTAATGGATGAAAGCAAACAGTTAACTTAGCATCTACATGTCCAACCTCTCACCTTGAAGTCATCCATGTCCTCATCCTGCAAGGAACCAACTGGAGATGGTGTTGCTGACAGTGGCTGCTCAGGTGTCTCTGAATGATGCCTAATGTTTTCACCCTCAAGACCCAAGGCCAGCTCTGACTGATTAATAGTAGTCAGCTGACTGCTTCCCAAAAGACCATGGCCAATGTCACCAAGTTGAACATCAATGGTCATGGGGGACGAACTGCTGAAATGTGAACCACTGGAACTCCCCAGTTCCTGCAGAGGGATCAGAAAAACAAAATGTTACAAACAAATCAAACAACAATCAACTGCATTCATGAACAATTAACATTTAAACACAGCAAACGGTGTTCTGTCAGAGTGACAAGATCCACAGGTCCACTGACCAAGGCAGACGAGCTCAGCAGGGCTCCCCCACCAGTTTGCCCCATTGCCCTGAGGTTCAGATGCTCCAGGCCTTGAGACCCAGAGTTCACAAAGGTGGAAGCGAAGGAAGGGTCGTTGGCCTCGGCCACCAGGTTGCTAACAAGGCTACGGGAGCCCGAAGGTCCCCCGGTGCCATCTGACCCATCTGTCAACTCAAAGTGAGACACTGCATCAGTGATGCTCAGAGCTGAGTCTGGATCAAGGGAGATGGGGGGAATCTCAAAAACTTCATCCCCTAGACTGGGGGTATGGAACGTCTGCTATATGTGGGGAAAAACAAACAATAATGGATCAGTCAGTAATGTGAAGCTCAGTGCAGTGACTCTTTATTACACAGCACTAGTCACCATATTGCATGAATGAACTCACCTCAGCGGACAGAAAGGGGTGGCCCGCTCCACTGATGGTGAGGTAACTGTCGTTACCTTCTGCAAACTGAAACGGCCCATTAGCATTAACTAAATCATGTACAATAGTCAAAGCTTTCCAGGTAAATAGTAGTTAATGTTAATCTCAGGTTACCTTGTTTTCCTCCGAGTATTCACCATATGCTTGGGTGTCCAAAAACTCAGAATCAACATTTTGAGCACAACCATCCGATAGGTCAGAGTAAAAATTAAGGTCCATTTTGAAATTGTTTACTCTAAACTTTCACATACGTTGTATGTTTACTGAAAATTGACATTTCTTAAATTCCTACTCCTCAACTAACCTCTCAACATGAACTAAAGCTGCTAGCAAGCTAGCTAGCTAGCGTTAGCGTATCACTCCCGGTTAGCATAACGTTAAGGTCGAGGAGACTATGCTAAAATACTTAATCTCTGAAGCCCCAAGAAGAGCGGGACAGCGGGGTGTTCTGACACCTATCCTTCCTGCAAACGGCCAAGTAATCTTAGTGTTACCAAAATACTACCTACTAGCTCTCCCGGGCCGCAAAGTTTAGTGGAGGCCCAACAAAAAGCCATTCATGTGGTGGAGTCAATGTAGCACCCTCTCCCAGTATGGCTAGTGTTACGTTCATGGACTGTCGGAAAAACAAGAGCATTTGCCAGTGTGAGTTAAGATGGAAAGGAAGCTTTCTTAGCAACAAGGTTAAACTGCTTTTCACAAACGTTTTATGTTTGTTTAACCTTTTGTTTGGCCAATTGAAACAGCACGTTTTAGTGTCAAATGCACTTTCCCACATACATTTTAAGTATTAAACGAAACAGCAGCCAGGGGATAGTTATTTTTCTGACAAATTAGAGCAAACAAGCAAAGAAAAATATTAAGTTGAGGGTGTCAGTAATTCGGTCAGTGATGCCATGCTTTCATTTTTTTAAATATTAAATATAGTAATACTATAGTAGGCTACTTTTGTGCTGTTTATATGACCTATCCCTCCTGCACTAGCTGGCTCTCCCACAGCAGCAGCAGCATATTGGCTGCTGTCCTCCTCCTCTCCTAACATACTGTACATACAGTATCTTTCTTCAGCCATCTCCTCCTGATCCTCTCTTGCTGTTTCAGCAGTGCCAATAAATATTTGAAATTAATCAGTTGAATCACTAATTACACTGACTGGACTAATTAGCTTTCCCATGGGTGTTTTTTGATATTCCTCTGGACTGAGGGGCCAAACATTCAAGCATCAGAGTTTATGAACTAGCATTAACTTTGTCCACTTGTAGAACAGTCCATATGCAGTGGTGGAAGAAGTACTCAGATCCTTTACTTAAGTAAAGGTAGCAATACAACAGTGTAAAAATACTATTACAAGTAAAAGTCTTCCATTCAAAATGTTACTTAAGTAAAAGCACAAAAGCAGAAAAACATATTTAAAGTACTAAAAGTACTTATTATGCAGAATGGCACATTTCACGTTCCTGTTTATCATATTGTCATATAATTACTGATACATTATATATTACATTTAATGTTTCAGCTGGTGAAGGGGGAGATAGTTTTAACTAGTTTATATGCTTAATTTGAATTACTGATGGGTAGCGTTTGAATTTTCAACCATAGATCAATGAGGTCTTATATTGATAGTGTATATTTGTATTATTCTGGATCTGAAAAGTAACAAAAGTTATAAATGTAGTGGGGTAAAAAGTGCAATATTTGCCTCTAAAATGTAATGAATTCAAAGTATGAAGTAACAAAGTAAATATACAGTAAAAAGTACAGACATCTTAAAATTGTACTTGAGTAAATGTACTTAGTTACTTTCTACCTAGCTTGCTATTGACACGTTAGGAAATTATACGTTTGTATGAGAGAGAAACAGAGTGGGGTACAGAGGGACTGAGCAAATACACACGCTACGCATGGCCCTACATCGAAATAAGATTTAGCCTGTGTATTTAATATCAATATGTGGCAGTCCATGTTGATATTGTGATGGCCTACCAACATTAGTCAGTGTATGGGAAACTGCATATTGTGTGCACCATTTTAGCACATTTACTATTCAGTATTATATAGTAGTAGCAAAATGTGTATTCAGTTTTCAATAGTGCCTAATAATTTTATAAACATATCAGCTACCATAAACCCAAAGATTGACTTAAAAAAAGAAAGTGATGAAATCCATAGTGGAACTCTTGCTGGTAAATAACTGGATGTAGTACTGTTTCAGTCTAGTACTGCAGGGTTCATGTATGTGGACACTACTGTCATGAGTAATTTATAGTTCATAAAAAAATGGGACTATGTAAACTACTAAACAATATACAGTACATGATCATCTACTGTAATTTGGACACAACTTAATTATCTTGTGTATAAACAGTAAACCTTCTTTGTTTTTGGTCAAACTCAGAATAACACACACAAACTTGCTTTCACCGTAGATTGCTGTTATTCATATCACAGATACAGTCAGATCATAAAACAAGAATAACTCATTGCCATTATTTTTGCACCATGGTACACAACTGACCAGCTCTACATTGTACAATACACCCATCCTCCTAGCACTGCTTCAGTAACTATTATGCCATGTTCCCTGTCAACCCCATCCCTCCCACAGAGTGAAAATAATAACAGTACATCCACAAACTGGATCCCCTTTGAGTTCACAGACTCGTCTGGATACTGACAATATGACCCAACGAGAGAAGGGGATTGTGGGATCTGGATCCAGGCTCTACTCAGTACACGTCCAGTTTCATGTAGCGCTACAGGACCAGCATTGAGGTTCTTAGATAAGAAAAGGGTATCTGTACAGCAGGGCCCCCTTTTGGTCACGGCTGGGAATGTGCTGGGAATTCATAGATTTGGATGAAGAGGAGAATGACGAGTGATAAAGTAAGAAAGCTCATATTTTTGCCATTTTGTCACAGGTTAGAGAGGAGGGTTGAAAAGAGAAAGAGTGAACACAACTCTCAATGATGAAATAGATAAATGGTTGCAAAGCTGCTCCTTCCATGAAGAAACAAAATCCCTATACAAAATAAATGAATAAAAGTAGGAACAAACAGACACAAGTTCATCCATAATTTGATACATAATATGGTAAAAATTAATGAGGAATAATATGATTCATTGTTGAGAAGGGGACCAAGCCTGATGTGTTCAGCGAGTGAGGTTCAGTCAATCCTCTGAGCTTGATGAGGAGTCAGAGTCCTTCTGTGCTATGGTGACATCGTCCAATAGCGCCTCCTGATCTGAGCTGTCATAGTCACCTTGGGACAGGCTGTCGCCGCCCTCCATTTTAACATCAAAGTCTGGACTAGTGATGAAGTGATGGGAGGTCTCCAGGTCCTCCTCGTCCATCATGTAGGCTCCATCTGAGACCAGAGTCTCCTCTTCAACTCCATCCAGGTTGGGGTCTTCAGGGGTGGGCTCTGGAGTGTGGCGGCGGTGGTGGTGGTGGTGTCTGCTCTTTTTAGGGATGTCCGAGCGCTCGGTCAGCAGTCGGTGGAAAAAGGTCTCAGGCAGGAAGCCCTACAAATATGAGAAGGTCATGGGAATAAAAAAAAAACAAAAAAAAAAACTTTGTGTTTTCACATCACTTCTTTGCCATAGTTGGCACATCATAGTCATGGGTAGAAAAGAGAGGCCAAAAACAAATTTTTTCTATAGGAGGGTGACG
Source organism: Monopterus albus (assembly GCF_001952655.1). Lineage (NCBI taxonomy): Eukaryota > Metazoa > Chordata > Actinopteri > Synbranchiformes > Synbranchidae > Monopterus > Monopterus albus. Next base: position 1,764,649 of record NW_018127946.1, on the reverse strand, counting down.
AATGAACATGCTGTAAGGAGGCTAAAAGAGGATTTTATGGGGCAAAACTGGGAATTAGTTTACAGAGAGGAAGACTTAGATAAAGCATATGAGCAATTTTTAAATATATTTAAGAAAGTATATGACAGGAACTGTCCTTGTAAGCAGTATAAAAACAAAAGGAATTACAGTGGGAAACCGTGGATGAGTAAGGGATTACAGAATGCATGTAAAAAGAAGAATGCGTTATATAAGGGACTCATAAAGGACAGATCAAAGAAGGCGGAAGAAAAATATAAGTCATATAAGAACAAATTAATTGAGATTTTGAGGAGATGTAAGAAACTATATTACTCTAAAGTATTAGAGGATAATAAAAATAACATGAGAGGTAAGTGGAATATATTAAATAAATTGATTAGAAACAGTTCCAGCAAGAGTAACTACCCTCAATATTTTATGGATAATGATACAC
>NW_018127946.1:1737551-1762587 GCF_001952655.1 Monopterus albus | reverse complement strand
TTTTGTATTTCCATAAGTGGAGTAAAACTATGGAATAATTTAAGTGTGGACATAAAAAATAGTAATAGAATTGATGAGTTTAAACATAAATATAAAAGGTATGTGTCAATCAAGATATATGCAAGAACAGGCTTAATGATTAATTAGATGGAACATTGTGGGTGTGGTGTAAGAATGTTAACACTATGTAATAATTCTTTAGTATATTACTTGTGTGGTGTAGAAGGGAATTATTTATGTAGAGATACTGCTTGCAAACCAATGATGGTAAGATGATGTCATGGGATAGGACTGGATAAGTCTAACTTCTTCCTACTCCATTCAAGCATGTACTAGGTATAAGCAAATTGATGTTGGATTAGCATTTGTTGGATATGTGTAAAATTATGTGTGTTGACATATCAACTGCCTTTACATGCTTGAAGGAATAAATCAAATCAAATCAAATCAACCATAGCTCTATAATGTTAAACAGCCAAATTACAGACAGGTAGAAGAGCTTTTTCTCTACCTGTCTGAAAACTTGCTTTAATCTATATTTTAAAGGTAGAGTTGGCGATCCTATAAAAACCAGCAAGAGGAAGCTCGACTTTGAAAGTAGACAACCAAAGAAATCCCACCCTTTTGTTCCGACTTCTCTCCAAAGCCACTCCACTCCTCCAAAACACGACGTGCACTGCAATGTGCACTGCCCTACTATTACTTACAGGTTTCAGGAAAATAACAAATGGCCCCCAAACAAAACAAATGATAATTACCTGTCCAGCACAAACACAGCCACCATGGTGTCACTTTTCAGCCCCTTTTGTTCTCTCAGTTGTCACCATCATTCAGAAGCCACATCAATGTTAATTCTGGTTTTACTTTTTGCAGCATCCAACTTCATTTTAGTTGTAACTTTCTCACCCAGCGTTACCCACCCAGATCTGTAGTGAACCACAGTTGGAGACCTCTGATCCAGCGCTAAACTGCTTTAACCCTGGCTTGTAGCGGCACCTAGCCTTAGAAGTCTGTACTTTTCTACAGGCAGAAGTGAAGAGGGCGGCCAGTTAACGCCGTTCAAAACACAGCTTTATTCTGTCTTGGTAACACAAACACTGCACGAGGCCTTGATGCCCAGTTAACTGCATTACAATCCTATCTATACACTTAGAGCCGACTACTGGCTGGCTGCATGTAAAACACATCTGTTCTATGTGGTGGTCTTCTCACTTTCATACTGTGCACACTGCACGTAAGTAGCAACGTCTAGCAACAACATTACCCATAAGGCTGTATGTTTCAAAGGGGACGGCCTGGCCTGTAACAACAGTCTCTGTTTGTGAATGAAAGCTGATGTGGGGACCTTCTCGGCCATAGCTCTCTAAGTTTAGCTGTACAACAGAGCAGTAACATGTCTGCCTGCAATGCCTTGTAAGAGACTCTTGACTTGTGCAGTAACATGTCTGCCTGCAATGCTTTGTGGGAGACTCTTGACTTGTACAAGGAGTGTTTGTGTGCAAATAAGAAGTTATTTGACAGGCAGTTAGGCCATCCAATGGTTTTGTTTTGGATGAGTAAAATTACAGGGCAGGCATTTTTAGCCCTGCTGCTGCAACAGATGATGGACTTTTTTCATTTATGTTGTCAGTGTATTTAATGTATTCATTGCCATCGGGATGAAAATAAATAAATGGAACAAAAAAACAAAAATACTTCTGAAAGGAATCACCAACCCTACCTTTAACAATAATTTAAAAGTGCACTGAAAGCCAGAGCTAAACGTTGTGTCAGCTTTACAGCTGGGGCGTGTTCTTTGTACGTTGCTCAACATACTGTATGTATATATTTTTTTTTACATAATGGAATTAGAGAGAAAACCGCTACTTACAGAGTTACGAACAGTTTCAGACCACTCAGGTGCAACAGCGACAACAGGATTTTCCTCCAGATATTCCCTCAGGTCTTGCAGCATTGGACAAAAAGCAGCTCCAACCTGCAGAGAACAGACATTTGGATGTTATCTGTTAGTAAGAGAGAATACACAGCCACTAAGTGCAGTCCAGAGAGCTGTGTCTAATTGGGTGTCCTGCTTACAATCTATTGATGCACAGTACTGGGAGAGAAAATGCATTCTCACAATGTTGCTGTTGAAACCCCAGGAAGTTACTGTTCAGAACTGGATTTGTATGCAGTGCACAAGCCTGATTTGCATACCCCCCTTTTTAGACCATATTTGATATACAGGAGTCAACGTTGGCAGTTAACATGCATAATTTAAAGATAAGTGCTATCTCACACAGCTACACATGGACTGAAACTGAGAAAGTCTGCTTACTTATTCATCGAGTCATCTTGAGTGTGACAGTAAAACAAACATAACTTTTTAACTTAAAATAACCCTTCTTAGCACATTTTAACAACTCAATTTCAACAAAGTAGACATTTTATACGTCATGCAGCCTGCACTGAACCATTTACAAGTAACCTCTGCATGTATGCAGAGGTTACTTGTAGTGCATACACAACATTTAGTACGTTTAAACTACCCTACTGGATATAATATATGCCAAGTGTACTACATCAGTGCAAACACACAGTGGAGATGACTGCAGTGTAAACAGGCAGAGCATCCCTCCTGAAAAACTGTAAACATCATTTCATGCTGATATCCTCAGGAGTTCAGTCATTTTGGGTTGTTTTATTATCCCATGGCTGCATGCTAATACATCTCACTGATGACGTCGCTCGAAAACTCACCTATTGTACCCATTATGTCTCACCTTCTTTCCGGTCCTCATATTAATGACCTTGACCTTCTCACTGCCTGTCAGGGCTTTATCTGCCCTCCTCCTCCTCTTTCTCTTGCTCCTGTTCACAAGAAGCTAAAACAAGTGATATGACAACACAGAAACAAGACAGTTTAGTCGGTGACATTTTTTTCTCCCTGAGACCAATGTTTGATTATAACTAGGGCAAATATCCTATTCCATCAGTGTTAAGAATTTACCTCCAGCATGTCTCCCTCCACCTCATAATCTGGGTTTTCGTTTAGCCATGTGGGAGGGTCCCTGCGTCGAGGAGTACGCTCCAGTGGATCATGGAGTCCATCTGGGTCAGATAACTGCACAAGAGGCAGATAAACATTATTAAACTAAAAATAAATCTATTTTGTTTTTGAATCCCACTCTGTCCATTTCACAGAGGCATACATGTAAACCTGACACATGTACCTCTTGGTCCTTGTGTCTCTTGCGACCACTGCTCTCTCCCCCTGACCCATTGGGCATCAGGGCCTGCTTAGAGAAGGTCAGCTTCAAACCTTCCTCCTGGCATGGTGAGACAGAAAAGCCTCTAATTTAGTCATGAACTATACCCCTTTAATAAATTGATTAAAAAAAAAAAATTCCCAAAAAGCTTGCACTGAACTATAAAAATCCCTCAGATTACATGATCCTGACAAAATCAGTGTCAATTCTGCGTATATTATTTCATCCTCTATATTCTTACCCTTAGGAGTTTGACAGTGAATTCTCCATCCTCCCCCTCTGCCCCAGGACCACCAGGCATGCTGCTGGGTTTGCGGATGATTCTTGTATAGGCCATCTTGTCTCCTGCCAGTTCTGAGCTTGGGTTTAGCTGAGCCTCAGACACGTAGCGTCGCCCGGAAGGCCAGTGACCAGTAAGCACAAGTGTACACAAACTGTCCAGACGGTTGATCAACACACGGTCCTGAAACACCAAAAAGCCCCACAGCAAGAAAATACATGTGGTTTCTTCTATGAAGGAAATGCTTTGATATTTGAATGAAGTTAAAACATACATAGATGTGTGAGGATACACTTAGCTCACGAGACAAGACAATATTGGGTTCAGGAGAATGAGACAATATTTTAACACAATTTTTAAGATGCCTTCAATGACAAAATATGATTCTATAATAATTCTTTTATTTGACTGAAGGTCACAAAATGCCAAACAGAGCAGGTGCATTTTGAAATATTTTAACTAATCATCTTGTAATGACTGTCACTTCAGTTCAACTTGCCGAATAGAATTATCATATGCAACAAAAGACAACAATATGCCACCACTGTAAAAGGTTTGGCCACAAATTCTGCTGACCGGCTTCTCTCCTGTCTTCACACAAGTCTCTTCAGACCGTATGACTGTGCATGAGCTTCTAACGTCTGTCTGAAGCTGTGTGTCACCTTCTATGCTATTTTCAACCATACTGCACTGGACATTGACATCATCTGGCCAAGGGGCTGCTTTCAACAATCACACAGGGGGGATGATCAGGATGTGGATGCCCACGGGAAGAAGACTTCTTTTTACCCCGTTATCACGAGCATTCACTGCTATTCACCGTCAAATTTGGGCCACAATTAATGCACCATGACACGTCATTATGCATTTTCGTTAGTACTTGATATTAAACAGTGTTTTCTTATCAGTGCCGAAACACTGATGGTAGAATTGGTGCTAAGGTACAGTAGACTATGTTAGAAGCATGGCTAACCAAAACACAACAGAAACTCATGGGCTGGAAACGTGAATGAAGCCACTCACTTTGACTTGTCACAACGCTGCCATATCGTACACGCCTACAAACACTCCTACTGCAACCCCTCATCCCCCAACCACTGCAGACCCATGCCTTAAAACACAGCAGGGAGTTGCGTTTGAGCCGGAATAATGTGGCCTTATGTCACACTCCATCATACTGGGTGCTGCTCCAGCTCTGTTATGTACTGATATCACAAGACAGTTTTTGCATCGATGAGAAATGTCATCAGTTTTTAATACTGTGAGATCTCATGTCACCACACCCCTAAACACACTTATCGTAAACCGTGGATTAACTACCTTAGGCCAGTCGACTCTGAGAGGGTCAGGGGGTGGAAGGCCATCTTGAGATGGAGTCATCGAGAGTAAACTATTATCTTCATCCACGTCACACACCTTCATGCCTGCTAAGAACAAAAGGGGAAATTAATTAAATGTGTCATTTTATTTGTGGGGCATTCTACATTTTTCCCTGCATCTACCAAGTTACCTCTTTCCACCTCTTCCTCACTCTCTCCACTTTCATCACTGCTGCCGGATCGTTCAGAAGATGATGAACCGGAATCAGAATCTGAATCTGAATCAGACCCTCCTTCTCCCTTCCTTCCTGCTCCTGTTCTTCCTCCCCTGTCCCTGTTCCTCTTGAAGTTCCAACCCTGCACTTTTCCATCACGGTGAGTCAAAGGCGTACTCTGCAGTTCAGCACTGACTTGACCTCCGAAAAATCGAGCGTCGTTATCAGCTCCCTCCTCTTTCACACCAGGTATGTCCTCCTCAGACTTTGCTTGAATGAAGGGCATGATGGGTGGTGCTTGAGGTGGAGGTGGCGGTGGAGGAGGTGGAGCCTGTTGGTTCTGGATGAACTCTTCACGAGCCTGACTGAAGGTGAACTGTGGGTCTGAGAAAATGGAGAGCTCTGTGCGGCTGACACCATGCAAAGCGGCGCCCAGCATAAGCTGACGATCATGCTCTGGTATATTCCACCAAGCGGGCAGTTCAGAGCTGGGCGGGGCCAGCGGTAGATGCTCTTCCAGGGAGGGGTGTGGCAGGACTCGCTCACGGAGGCGACGGAGGAGGCTAATGCGGTAAAGAGTACGAGAAGCACGCTCCTCAGTGATGGGAGCCACAGTCTGCGAATGCTCTGATGGATCTGAGTGAGACAAAGAATATTTACCATATACAATTGATTAAAATTCAATACTGTTGAAGTATAATGTGCATAAATATTGGCATCTCCAGTCAGAATATATGGCTTACGGTAAGTGAGTGAACAGTTACAGACTTGAGCCTATATGATGTTGGATAATGTGCATCTATCACTGTAACTGCTGGTAATATAGCGACTTGCATAACTGAGTATCTTGGCAACATATTTAGTATTTACCTTCACCATAGCCTTGGCGAAGGTGGCAAACCCTCCTGCACATGGCAACAAAAGAGCGGAAGTATCGGCTGAGGCTCTCGTCCGTTTTCTTATCCAGACGAGCAAAGGTACGGAAGCGAGTCCAATCAAAATCAGGTTCTCCACCTTCAGGTACACCAGGCTCCTTCTTCATTGTTTCCACACCGAAAGTTGATACCACACGGTAGAAGTCACATTCCTCCCTTCGTGTCCACCTAGAATAAGGACAGAGGGCAAATGGGTGAGGTGGGGCTGATCTGAGTTTGGGACTGGGATGCAAAATGGGTGTCCTGAAAAATGATATTTTTGTTTTTCACTCCGGTTTCTCTCACTCAACCTATCTTCTTCACTTTGCACTGTGTGGGTGTGTATAAAGCATGGATAAGCCATGCGCTTGGTAGGAACACAAGAGAACAGCAATCACGGTACAGGACAGCAAAATACATATAACTGAGAAAAGGCAATGAAAGTGAGACGTTAACAGTACATTCTGTCTTTAAAGTCATCAGAACCGTTTGTCTGTCTGTCAGCGGGACAACAGCCAGACAAGGAGCCTTCACACCATGCCAATCTAGAACACAAGTACATTGGACAAGAATATTTTTTATGTAAGGTCATCTGAAAGAAATCACAATTTTTATATAGGCTATGGATTACATTCTATTAATTTTCCCTGGCTCTTTACAGAGAGTGAAAGTGAAACTCAAGCTGCCTGATCAGTTGTAATAGATACCAATCAAAAACAGAAAACAGGATTTGTGTGATTTAAACAGCTGACTGTGGAAATGATGCTTCACTAAATGTGGCAGAGGGAAAAAAATAGACATGAAGCATAAAAAAAAGTATCATTAAAAAAACATGAGGGCTCGGCCGGAGACGTGCATCTGAAGGATCCAGTGTGGACTGACATATTTGATATCATGGAATTCCATCTGCAGCGTGAGATGGGTGTTGAAGATGTTTCCAAAAACATGTTCATGTGTTTTCCTAGTAAGATGCATCTGCTTTGTGACTTTTGTTTTGGGGGAGTGGGAGGTTACGTTGGTGGGGTAGCCTGCCAACTGAATAGTAGGGGGAAACACTGACCCTCAATCAAAAAAAAAAATCCAATCATCAGTATTTGGCTTAACCTCAACATCGTATATGCTCAAGTATATATTCTGCAGAGTGTGAGCACAGAGCCTTTGTGGAATGATCTAAGACCAGCGTACCTCTGCTGGCGCTCCTGCCGTGCAATCTCCTTCAGCTTGCTGGCCTGTTCGCAACGCCTGCGCCTGCGGTCGCCCTTTGCCTCTGCTTCAATCTTCAGCTGCTCCTGTCTGTAGCTGCGTTGGTAAGCTGTGATGAGCCGCCGCAACCGCGCTGTAAGTGACGAACTGGAGGGCCAGTCGGTTGCGGCACTCTGGCTTGATAAGCTTTCTGTAACTGCTGGCCCCGCCTTGTCTTCAACAGAAACCTCATCATCCACATTCATAGAGTCAGGCTGGAGGCCAAAGCCCAGATAACAGAGACACATTATTAAATAGTTTACTTCTATTTAGTTCCATAATATTCACAACTGGCTATGAAAATAGACTAGTGCAGACAGAACAACTTGATTGTGTCTCAAAGTCATACCTCCTCAAAAAGTTCCTTATGTCTTGACGCAGGCTTGAACTCTGGGTCCTCTGAGTACTTATCATAGTCAGCACTGCATAACACAAACCACAAAGCACCATCAAGATACAAGAGGGATATGTTTCGTGAAATTTAATTCAGGTCTTTCAGATATGACACATAACAGAAACTTAGTAACTTTACACAAAATGTGTCTAATAGTGTGAACATCATAAGCCTGTAGGGGTGTGACGATAGACTTAGCTCAGAGATGTCGATACTAGGTTCATAAAAACGAGAGACTAAACACTATTTTAACACTATTTTTAAGAAATATTCACAAAATATATGACTTGAAAAATTGTTTCTTATTTGACTAAAGGTGACAAAATGCCAAATACTGCAGGTACATTTTGAAATATTTTAACTAATCATCTTGTAATGAATGTCACTTCAGTTCTACTTGCCAAATAGAATTATCATATGCAGTAAAAGACAACAATATGCCACCACTGTAAAAGGTTTTACCGCAAACTTAGCTGACCGGCTTCTCTCCTGTATGATTTCACACGAGTCTCTTAAGACCCTATAACTGTGCATGATGTTTGTAGCTTCTAATTGAAACTATGTGCCCTCCTATGCTATTTTGACCCTAACTGCACTGGCAAACGCGCTGTCGACAAAGCGGGGTACAATTGGGATGTGGATGCCCACAGAAACAAGACCTTTTTTGTTTTCTCCTGTTATCATGAGCATTCACTGCTATCCACTGTCAAATTTGGGTCACAATTAATGCACCATAATGACACGTCATGCATTTTCGTTAGTACTTGATATTAAACAGTGTTTTCTATCAATGCCGAAACACTGATGATAGAATTGGTGCCAAGGAAGAGTAGGCTACATTAGCAGCATGGCTAACCAAAACATAAGAGAAACTCACGGGCTGGAAATGTGAATGAAGCCACGCACGGCTGTATCATACACGTCTACAACACTCCTACTGCAAACCCCTCTTCCCCTGATCAATGACAAGAATCTCATCATGAATATCATCATGTTTTAATATCATGAGATCTTGTCATACTCCTATAAGCCTGTGATAGATCTATACTATTTGCTCTAAATAAAAGTAGTAGAGGGATACAAAGGAGACCAAAATAAACTCTGACAATGTTAGGGTCACTCACTCGTCTCCCAGCTCGCCATCGCCAGTGTGCTGCTCTGCATCAATGGCCTTGTCATCAGGGCGACCAGCTCTCTCCAGGAAGCAGAGGCAGGGATCAGCACGCATGGTGGTGTACATCTCATAGCCTAACACACACAGTCATTTGAAAAAGAAAGAAAAAAAACAAACACAAAAACCTAGAATCACTGCCTTGTGGTTGTATACCTCCACCACCAGTCAAATTTACAGGAATCAATTCATTCCGGAGACCATGTGGACATTAGTGCCAAATCAGAAGGAATTCCCTTAAAGTGTTACTGAGATAATGTGTTGGCAAATTTGAAGTAAGATAATAGGAAACTATTAAAAGTGTACGTAAGATAACTCAAAAATGTTTTGAACATTTATATTTATAATTTATATTTATATAAAGAAAAGTACCATGTTTGAATACACCAGCAAGCAGTGAGCGGTCCGCTTCAGCATCCCACCATCTTGCTGGTACCTCCTGCTGCTCCATTTCAGGCATCCAGATATCAACATCCCTAAAAAAAAGTGCAAATACTTGGTGGGTTCTAGTATGAAATTGAGAAAGTGAACCTGTGTGTGTGAGTGAACTCCATTTGATTTACATGTATAAGATACCTGATGTCAGCCCCTTTCAGGACTGTTTCAGCATGATCACCAATCACCTCCTGTTTCAGGTAGTAGAGCATACGCACTCTCAGCAACACCCTGAAGTAGGAAAGGAGATGTTTGAACATGGATGAGAATGCATACACATGTAAACACACACAGCAAAACATAGCTGACTGGGTTCTACTGACTTGTTGCACTGATGCTTGAGGTGTTTGCGGTAGCTGTCGTCCAGCAGCAGGGTGTCAGGGTTGTACTTACGGATCCACTCCACCTTCTGAACATCAAATGTGCTTTGCGCCTTTACCCTTTTACCCTTCCTACCTCTTGGAACAGGGATAGACAGTCCTTTATAGACAAAAGAAAACAACCACTGAGGGTTAAAGGCGAATATAAATAAAAATCAATCAAAAGACATTATAAATACTAAAACAATGTTATCCACCCAGTGCTGATGTGAAAAATATTGTGCCTCATCTATGTGCAGCTCCTCACCAGAGTGGTTGAGTAGTGTTTGGGGCTCACGCCCGTTCTCCGGTGGTGTAATGAGCTCCCAAATGAAACTCTTGATGTTCTCATCACCACGGTAGTGGAGCAAGCAAAAGACCAGGATGACACGACAGATTGTCTCCACATCACGTTCACTGAGACGCCGCTTACATCTGGCATGAGACAGAATGTCCCTCCAACGAACCCAACTGGAGAAGAAGAAAAAGAAAAAAATATATAACAGAATTGACCGGAAACAAGGGACAGGAGTAAAAAGTATATTGCACATAATAGATACATACCCATAGACAAGCAGGTGTTTCTCCACCCGGAAACAATCTGTGCGGCCATAGCCCCCTCCGCTGTGGCGCTCTGAGCGTCGGGAGGCACGGGACTGTCTAGAATTAATGGGTGGGTACTCATCATCACTATCTAGATCAGAAAGGTCTCCACCTTCACCACGTAAACTAGAATACTGACGGGTCTGCTTGCGTATTCTGGGAGTGTCGATCACAAGGGTGTTCTGTGGGGGCAGCACAAAATAATTAATTACATATTACTTTAGTAAAATACTATACCTGTATTTCAGTGCCATGGCATTTAACACTGACCTTCACAAAAAAAAAAAAAAAAAAACATCATCAGGTTTACCTTCCTGTTGATCGAGTCCATGTCTATGTCAGCTTTTTTGGCCCACTTCTGCCAGAATTCAGGGTCATCTAGAGCGATGTCATTGCGGCTCTCCGATGCCACAAAGCTGGCTTTGGAGAATGTGGAACCCTTGCCCTCACTTTCTATGGTGATGGTGGTGGCTCTCCGCTGAAGGATCTGGTCTATGTCCTCCTCACAGAACCGGCTGCCCTCATCGTTCTCATCCATGATGGCAGCGTAGGCTCCCTTCCTCAGCAGGTCTTCAATCTCCTTCTTGGAGAACTGCTGGATCTGTTGAATGTGACAGTTACACATACAGCCCTGGGTTAAAGGACCTAATGATTCTGTTAGGGTGATAAAAGAACTTTCATTACAATTCAAACCAAACAAGATGCAATACAACGAGCTGATCTAAAGATAACCTGACAGACTGAGTTAACAGCTGGTAGGCTTTCTTACCCCATTGACATTACTGTCTTTGTTGCCACTCATGCTCTGCAGGACAGCACGGTCAAGGCCAAGTTTCAGACTTGCTTTATCCAACATCTCTCTCTCATAGGAGTTCCTGGTGATCAGACGGTAGACTTTGACCGCCTTAGACTGGCCAATACGGTGACACCGTGCTTGGGCCTGGAATCGGGGGGAAAAAAAGAAAAACAGTTCAGATGAGTGTGATATGCATCTGCTGGCATAAAAACAAACTTTGAAAAGTAAAAACATGAATTAATAAACCTCTAAACAAAGAAATCTTACTTTAATCAAAAGCTGTGTATATCTCTAAATGTGTATTTGTTGTTCTTACAGTGTCACTGAACTGAATTTTATACCTGTAGGTCATTTTGAGGGTTCCAGTCAGAGTCAAATATTACACAGGTGTCAGCAGCAGTGAGGTTAATACCAAGGCCGCCAGCACGGGTACACAGCAGGAAGACAAAGCGGTCTGAGTCAGGCTTGCTAAAGCGATCAATGGCAGCCTGCCTTAAGTTCCCACGCACTCTACCATCAATTCGCTCATAAAGGTATCTATTTAAAAAAAGCAAACACAAAAAGTCCATGTACCACACAGTAAATAAAATTTTTGCTTAAACTTCTTAAACAATTTGATGCACTTGACTACAATCATTATACTGATTACGATTTGAAGGGTTATATTATCATATTAGAATACATCTTAACCATCATACCTCTTGTTGATGAGGTAGTCCTCCAGAATGTCCAAGCAGCGCACCATCTGGGAGAAGATGAGCACTTTGTGGCCACCAGCCTTGAGGCGAGGCAGCAGCTTGTCCAGTAGCACCAGCTTGCCGGCCGAGCGAATCAGGGCCTGCAAATGAAAGTCAGGAGCCAGGGGGTCATACACCTCCCGCAGCTCTGCCACGATCTTCTCCTCTGCACCTGAAAAAGACAGATAGAATTTTATCATTATATCCATTTCTAGGTGTTCACAAGTGAAATGACATCGATCTAATGTGCAGCCTTTAAATATTGTGATGCATATTTACTATTCAAGTTCATCATCAACTTGCGTAAAGTATCACAATTATATTTAGAAGTTCATATAATGCTGCACTGTTTCAAAACAAGAACCATCTACAACATGACATCTGAAAATTTACAGTTTGAGCTTTCAGTCATTCAAAACTTGGTAGGTCAAGGGAATTGCAGTTTTCCTTAGCATTAATTTACACTTCCTGTTTACACAGCAACTAAAGTATGCAATGACTTATGAAGCTGATCTCTCAGCACTATCCAAGGTTTTATGAGGAGCGCTCCCAGGTGAACAGCTTCATTAAGCACCGTTCTTAATACATCCATAAACACACACCTACGTGAGTGACTGAACATGAACGATCATTTACAGAGATCGCTCCTCTGATCTGAAGGACTTGAGAAGATTTTGCAGAGTTAAGAACTCCATAACACTTGATGAGGGCAGCGTTAGCACGACATGCACTGTTGCCTATGTAGTCCATTTCACAGCACTAGAGGGCAAATATTTCAATCAACAGGCATTTAAGTATCACCGAAAACTGCATGGTGATTTGGTCTGGTAGATACTGACTGTATAGGAACCAGTGCCATATTAGCACTGGGCTTCAGTACCCAACTCTATAAAGAACAAGGATACATTCAAATTTATCAACACCGAAGAGTTAACATTATGATGCATTACCATTAATGAGGTAGGGGTGGTTGCAGCACTTGCGCAGCTCCATCATAGTGTTGAGCAGGTTGGGGACATTGCTGTTACTGCTTGCCCCTAAACTGAGGAAACTGAAGTTCCTCTCCAGGATGGCTCGGTAATACTTCTTCTGGACATCTGTTAACTCAACCTGAGAGGAAAAAGATTTTTTAATTTACTAGTAAACTTACAACATAGGGTTTTTGAGACAAATAGCTGGCTTATTCAAAACTTCAAACACAACACAGAATTCGTAGAGAAGTGACACTAAAACTTAAACTAACCTCAATGATGGTCTCCTGTTTGGGTGCCAAATTCTTCTCAACATCCTCCTTAAGCCTTCGTAACATCATTGGTTTCAGGATGGCCTGCAGCTTCTGAACCTAAGGGACCAAAACAAAGCAGTTGCTCAGTGACAGCTGAACATTACCAGTTACATAATATAGGTATCACAGAATGCAACCAAGTAACATGACATCAAGACAAAAGAGAATTAATGGGTAAGTGTATGTGTGTGAATTTCAGAGTTTCACACCTGTTCCTCTGTTTTGAGGTCCCCGAAATCTCTGAGGAATTCGGTCTCAGAGGGGAACTGAGCAGGCTCCAAGAAATGAAGCAGACTGAACAGTTCCTCCACAGTGTTCTGCAGAGGAGTGCCGGTCAACAACACTTTGTGTTCCTGGGAGAAGCCACAGGACACAGGAAAGAAGGTAGAGAAAAAGGGAAGCGGGGGAATGGAGGACCGAGTGAACAACGAACAGAGCGGTAATGATCCAAAAGAAGAGACAATACAAAAGAAACAGGAATGAAAAGGGAGAGGAAGAAGAATTTAACAGATTAGGAAAAGTTCAATTTAAGCATCAAAAAGGCCAGTGATTTTCGATTGGTTAATTTCCAGAAATCCCATATAGAAACTAAAACTAAGGATTCTCCGATATCACTTTTGATCATACTGAGTACGAGTACTTGCATGTGAGTAAATAAAAAGGTGTATGCTCTTACATTAAACTAGCTACTGCCTGTAGCATCAGCCTCTCCTCTCTGCTGAGAACAACAGTCTCTCTACTAGACTGATGCTGCTGTAGAGGAGCTTCTTGGTCTCAGCCTCCAAGAAACTCAACCAATTTTGTTATACAGAGCTCATTAGACTCAACCGTTACCTACATAAAATTCACATGTTCTCTTCTTATTCACAGCCATTCACTACAATCAGCATAACAAGCACTGTATGGGTTTAGTCGGTGAACAGGACCGGGTGAGTTGACCATAGGAAGAGGGAAGATTTACTTCTTGAAGTTTGTGCTGTGCTTGTTCAATGTTTGACAAATTGCTCTGTCCACTGCTAGCGCATTTTGTTATGTGTATTGCTGTCTTGAGTAAATGACCTCGTGTCTGCTGTTTGTGTGTGTGTCTGTGAGTACTCCTCCCTCCCAGTCTCAGACACAGAGAGAAGCAGAAGCCTACAGCTAGTTTTTTGTCATCCTCACTCATCTTAAAATAGCCCCAAACCAGTGAAATGTCATCTTCTCCACATAACCACCTGCTCAACCAGGGTCAGGTTAACATAACTTTGAGTACAAATACTAGAGGGTGGCATCAGAACCAAAACCCAATAATGACTCTTCCTTACTTCAGAGACTATTGACTATGTAATGGCTATGCTTAGCACTTGTTTTTGACAAAAGACATATCTAAAAGGAGGAAGAAACAGGCTAACTGGTGTGTTTTTAATAGTTTTAGGACAGCAATGGAGGTCTTTGGCAAACACACATAAGCAAAACCAGGTTTCACACACATTTTAGTCTCTTTCAAACTGCATGCCTGACCTGAGTACAACATTTAACTAAAAGGATTTTGGAACAGCAGAAATCCTGCACTTTACTCACAAGATCCAGCATCTTCAAACTGTCCAACAGTTTGCAATTGCGATTCTTGAGGCGATGAGCTTCATCAATGATCACACAACGCCAGGAGATCTCCCTCAGCTCAGGGCAGTCAGACAACACCATCTCAAAGGTTGTGATGAGGGCATCAAACTTGTATGCACCTGGGATCAAATGCTCCTACATACAGAATCACAGTTCTCATTTAGATAAGTTTAAAATCAGTAAAGTTAATCATGAAGTATTGCAATCGATAACTCCACCTTCTCATCTTTGCAGTACATCTCATACTGCTGGATCATCTGTCGGCTGGCCAGGCTGCCGTGGTAGACGATGGCGTTCATGTGGGTCCATGTGGAGAACTCTCTCTCCCAGTTTGTGATGGTGGAGAGGGGAGCAATGATCAGGAAGGGGCCCTGGATACCAGCAGCGTACACCTCCGACAGCAGCACAATGGACTGGATGGTCTTGCCCAGACCCATCTCATCTGCCAGGATACAGTTCTGCCTGAGAGACAAGAAACAGTGTGGGCGCAGACTGAAGCCTTGAGAGAAGCAAGTACCTAGCATCATTCCACATGGACTAACTTTCTCTAGAATATAGGGGAGACAATAACAGTTGTTGTTCTACAGAAAAGTTATGTTCTACTACAATCCTATGTCAGAATTTGCTACCGCTACTACTTTAATAGCTGCACAAACCAAATAATGTGTATCCAGTTTGACTGTAGTTTCGGACTGCACTTTGATGCAGGTGACCCTGGAGCGCTGAAGCACCTGACTGTGTGTGACAAATACCTGTTGTACCAGTTGAACAGCAGCCAGTTGACTCCTTCCAGCTGGTACTCTCTGAGTATATTGCCATTCTTGTACTCTCTGGTCTCCTCCAACTTCTTCCATGAACTGGCAGGAGGCCGTGGCTGAGGGGAGAGAGAGGAGGAAACACTGATGAAAACAATAGAAGGCTTGATGATACAAGAAGCATAGCTCTCCCAGTTACATGGTTTCCTGATGTCAGTGGCCAAGTTACTTTTTTTTTGTTTGTTTTGTTGTTCCAGTTAGCTGAACCTTGCATAAAGTCGAACCTTTCACAGCATTTCTAGGTTATGCTGCTAGGTGGATCTCGAGTCGCGCTGGACTCTGGCAGTATTCTTCAAGGTCCAATTCACAATGAATGGCAGCCTATTACATCAGCCTATTACATCATTGATTAAGATTTTGCAATCTTAATCAATGAACTGTCTATGTCCACCTGCATCTTATGGTATTGTTGACATTTTGCTCCTGTTGGACAGTTCACAAAAACAATGACAGGACACACTGTGACAGAGGAGAAGGCACAGATGGATCTGAGAAGAGATGGCATGGTTATACGACATGTTGTTGGCCACATTACATTTTTGTCTTTCCAGTAGAATCCAAGCATTTAACAATGAGACGGAGCAGAACGCCATGACTGATTTCAATTAAAACAGAAGTGGGTACCTGCTATAACACTGTTTATTCCAAAGGTCTTTTCCATCTATATTTATTGTCTTTCTTTACTGAGTTTCCCACTTGAGCCAAGTCTGTATTCTTAGCCTAATGTGCATGAATAATAGTGCATAAACTATTCCTGGCTATCGTTCACTTGACTACTCACTGTTCTCTTCAGGCAAGGTTGTCGGTTTTGAATTTTGCTGAACTCTTCGACCTTGCCCTCGTCCACATCTTCTTTTAGTTCCCAAGTGGCATCTTCATAAGGCAGAGAGCACCACTTCACCAAGTAGTAGATAACGGGCTGGTGACAGTGAAAACAAGTATTTAATCATTGTAAACATGCTACTTCATTATAAAAATAAATAATAAAAAAAAGGTCCCATTTTGAAATATAAAAAAAAGCACAAGACTTCAGCCTACATAGTAAGAGAGGGACAGTGCATCTTATTTGACATGCTATAAAAGTGATTTCTTGCCAAGCCTCATCTCTCACCTCGCCGTTGTCCTTGTCCACACTGTGGGATACATCCAGGATCCTGTCCACCTCCACATAGTCTGGGTTAAAAGGCTCCTCATCCTAAAGAGAGCCACAGGGTGAGAGAGAGTGTAAGTACATATGTACCAACTTAAAGCAGATGTACCACACCCTAAAATAAGCAGCTTCAGCATGCGTTTCCCTCTCACCTCCTGGAAGATGTTCCTCATTTGTGCATGTTTGGTCTTGAACCTCTTGATCTTTTGATGGATCCTCTTATCCTTCTCCAGCTGCTCCAAACTGGCCCACTCACAGTGCAAGTAAGAACTGAGAAGAAGACAGACAAGTTTTACTCATCTGGATGTCTACATAAAAAAGAAAACTGTGCCATGGATGAAGTTATTCAAACAGACAGTGAAACTTACTAGTTCTTGTATTTTACAAAGAATTCCTCAACATTGGTGTACTGGCCTGGAGACACCTTGAAGAGAAAAGCAGATTTTTAGGATTTGTTTTACAGAATAAAAAGACAGATTTTAAGATATTTCATGGACAAAAATGTGCATGTATTAAAACATACTTCTTTCTTGGTTAACCTCATAGACAGCACTTTGTCAACAATGGCAGCATCTTCTTCACTTGGGTTTTCCTGTAAAACCAAAATAATTTTTCCAACAAACACAAACGTTCCAGACTGTATCCACCTCATTTTAAGGAGTTCTCTGTCAGTTTCTCTTGAGAAGAAATAAAAGTTACAATATGTCTACACTCACCACAAAGAACTGCATGCTGGGCAGTCCATCACCATCGAGCTCCATTTCCTGTTTAAACTGCGCTGCTGACCCGCCACTGATGGAGGCCACAGCTGCTGCAGTTGTAGTAACATCTACATCTTCCTGCTCATCCTCATCATCCGTTATCTTGATATCCAGGTCCTCTGTGTATTTCTTCCTCTTTACCACACGATTGGAGCGCCTCTTCTGGTCAGAAAAGGGAGGTGTTAGTTCAAGGTGTTTCCTTGGTTTTGGCCATACACTGATGTGCGACTTATACCCAATCATGAAATCATCTCATGAACACACAGACAGAAGCTGTACAGCTGTGCTACTGATGTGTAACATTTTTGGTATCTCAAACATGATTTCTAACTTTAAGGATGTCCCATGAATTTAATGAACACGCACCAGCCCTCTCATAATGAGGGCCTACAATGACTCTGGATCGGTGCTAATCTAAGATGGGAAATAAGTCCATGCAGCTTTCACACTCTATTTTTTTGTCACTTTTTGATAAAAAAAAAATAACACAAGCTTTCCCGAGTGTGACATGTATGCGTTTGTACCATAATCATGTCATCCTCCAGTGCAGCAGGTGAGGCAGGGCTCAGCTCCCCATCTGAGTGGTCTGAAGACATATTTCTCTTCCTTTTCTTTGCTCCCACTAGAGTGATAGTGCTACAGGAAGGAGGAGGAAAGCCAACGACAGAATCAAGCAGTAGCAGAAGGACTGCAATAAATATTTTTCTACAAGGCTGCATGTCATAGAAATAAGTGACATTCAGATGATTCTCTCCCTCACCTACTCCTCACAGACACACCACTTACTTTGTCTTAGTCTTGCTTTTGCTCTTGTTGCCAGCCCCTGGTACTACTGTGCCTCCGACCACTCCAGCTCCTCCTCCTGGGGTCTTCACTTTGCCCTTCTTGTCAGCCCCTGCTGTGGTTTTGGGCACTGTGCCTCCAGTGACAGGACTTTTCTTCTTGCTGCCTCCACCACTGCTCTTTTTCTTAGCAGCAGACACTACAGTCACTGTGCCTCCCACCTCAGGAGAGGTCTGAGAGGCTGGAAGCTCATCCTGATTCAGGACTCTGGGCAGGTTTTTCTCACCCCGTGCTTTGGCCCGGGCTATAGCTTCAGCCACAATACGGTTTGCTTTCTCTTGCTTGCACAGGATCTCTACTCGCCGGACAGAAGCAGGCTCACCAGGGGCCTTAGTGATGCGGATGGCCTGGGATGGAGTGGTGGTGGTAGTGGAGGGGCCTGTAGTAGATGTGTTGATGACCTTCACCACAGAGACAGTGCCACCTGCCGAGGATGTCGAGCTTGTCTGTGCAAAGGAGATTGTTTAAGAGCACAGAACACTTTTTGAATTTTCTGCTGCATTTATTAGGAAACCTCTAACCCCCCTGGAGGTCTACCTGTGGCTGCAGAAGCATCTTGAGTGGCACTGCAACTCTTTGTCCTCCTTGGCCCTGAGATATCTGTAACACCTGTGGGCTGCTAGTATTTCCTGCTCCTGAAACCAGCTGATACTATGAGAAGCAAAGAAGAGACAGGTCAAGTCACAGGCTCTTTTCAAAATAACCAAACTAATAAATTACAAAAACTAACAAGCCAATGTCAAATTAAAATTAACATAGTAAAGCAGTTACATGAGCAACATCAATTTCATCTTTGTGCTCCAGTTCAGATGTTGGCTCAGGATCTATTTGCCATTGATAGCTTTGAAGTTGTTGAAAGGCATCTTGGCTTCTTCCTTCTATTTCTTTTTTTGTGCTGAGATAAGACTCAACCCATCTCCGTTCTGAATTAACAGAGATTAAAATTAAACTAATGATTTACAGTTATGTAGAACATCATTAGTAGGACATGTAATGAATACAATTAATGTGACTATACTGCCAGATATAAAAAGGACCCCACTGCTAATTTTCAATGTGAAACTGATAAAAGAAGAACACTAGAAAATCTAATATAAAATTTTTAATGCCTTATTAACCTCCAGATTTTTCTAAAGCTTGTCCACTCCACTGCATCAGATATTCACAGGCTCCACTGTACTGACACAAAGTGTTATTCAAAACAATGAAAGTCTTATATCGCTGAGAAAAGAAGCACACTTCAACATTAGCTGCTAATGGATACTAGTTAGCACAGCCAGCATGGAAATGCTTAATTGCCCCGATCTGCTAGGACTACCTAAAACAGTTGTAATTCTTGTGTACTGTAATAGCATATGCAATTTTGAGCTTGCACCTCCAAACCAAGCAGAGCCAACTGCTCTAGGTTAACACAAATATTAGTCACTTAGGGCCACATTTGTTATGGTAGCTGAGTGGCATTTTGCCAGGCACCAAAACACTACAGGCAGTCACATTTTCTGATTTCAAAATCAAATATTTTTAATAAATGACTACTGGGGAATGGTTGAAAACTTGGCTTCAAGCAGACCAACATCAGTGGTAGGTGTATTGGGTAAAACCTTGGCTCCTATTAATATTTTTCATTCTTATAATATTTGTCTATTATTTTGTTCACTTCATTGATATCAGTGAAGCTAGCTCTCTGTATAATGCAACACAATTCAACAGCAGCACAAACTGCCTCTTTATCTACAGGATTTATTGCAGAAATGTTGTATTAGACTGCATTAGGTTAGCAAGCTGTAAATAATAAACTGACAGCTAAGTGTATTTCTCACCTTAACACCTCCTTGTTGGTTCGGCTGCTGCTGGACCTGCAGCTGAATTGTGAGGACTTTGGGCTGCCCACCAGCCTGGCCTGCAGCTCGAGCCTGGGTCAGGGCAGCTAGCTGGCTTCCTTGGAGTACCAGTTTGCCTCCAGGGAGCTGACCCAGCACTAGCCTAGCTGGGACCTGGGACTGCTGTTGTTGGCCCCCTTGGGCTGTCTGAACCTGCTGGACCTGTGTGACCTGCTGCTGGGCTGTGACAGCTTGACCCACTGGTGCAGCGGAACCAGCCTGAGAAGGTTGTTGGAGGACAAGGGTGATCCGCTTTGCTTCACCACCCTATAATCAGATACAGAGAAAGATTCATCATCACAGTCAGGAAAAACACCAACCTAAACATACACCCCGTGAAACTCAGCAACAACCCCTATAGCAAACTATAAAACCACCCGGCCTCACTTTCTGTGATGCACTTGTGAGGTTAATACACTGTGGTCTGTGGTGGCAGAACAGGTGGTGCTTACCTGTGTCTGCATGGCTGGCTGGAGCTGCACTTGGCCCTGAGTCTGGACCTGGATCTGAGTCGCTTGGCCTTGGGGCTGAATTTGGATCTGAGCAGTTTGGCCTTGGGGCTGTACATGGATCTGGGCAGCCTGGGCTTGGACTTGAGTCTGGCCTTGAGCCATCTGTGCTTGGGCTGGGATCTGCACCTGAACTGGCTGGCTTTGTGTTGGCTGTACCTGCTGGGGCATGGAAGTGAGCAGTACTTGTTTTACTGGTCCATTGGGAGACTGCAGCAGCCTCTGCACTCCTGCAGCACCCACCTTAACTTGAGCTTGCCCTGGGGTTGCCTGATTCAAGACTGTCCCCCCCTGCAGTAAGGACATGCCAGGTTTGAGAGGAGTCCCAGACAGCACACGGATGACCTTTCCACCGGTCTGGCCTGCAGCTCCTGATGCAGTTTGCAGAACCTGGGCTTGACCCTGGGGTCCCTTGAGAATGACTATTTTACCACCAGCCTGCTGTGTGATGGCAGCTAACTGCTGGGGAGTGAGCTGGTGAGTTATCTGCGTGAGCTGTGGTGTTGTTGCTGTAGTAGTAGCCGAGGAGCTGGAAACAGTCAGAGGTGAGCTCAGGAGGACAGTGCTACTGGTGGCCACACTGGCATTGCTGGCAAGTGGTATGGTGGTCTGGGCCTGGATCTGAGGTACAGTATCAACAAGGGCCGGGGCTACAGTGGAAGCTGCAGCTATAGAAACAGTCTGAGTGCTCACCACTGGAACCGGCTGCTGTGTGGGGACTTGAATAGGGGCAGGGTCCAGGATGGTGGGGGCTGCTACAGGAATACTTAGGCCTGTGTTGTCCATGAGCTCAGGAGTGGGCTCCGACTCGACTGGTGGCTCCACCTGGCCTAATGCCAGCTTGAGGGCCTCCTCCACAGGGTCTGAGGAGCCCTGAGAGAAGGAGTCATCCTGTAGAGCATCCAGGTTAAACAGGGGTGTGTCCTCAAATATGTCCATGATGGGATCTGCCATCTCGCCCACTCCACACAGGGAGATGGGCGCAATGTTTAAAAGACTCCGAGATGGAAGCTAATTAGTTGTCATCCAGTTCTTCTCAACTTTTAAGTAAACAGCTGGAAAAGGAGGGGAGACACTGATGTCAAGGAAAAACCTTTTCATGACTTTTACATTATTTAACCAAATGCTGTACTGCTT
Source organism: Monopterus albus (assembly GCF_001952655.1). Taxonomy (NCBI): domain Eukaryota; kingdom Metazoa; phylum Chordata; class Actinopteri; order Synbranchiformes; family Synbranchidae; genus Monopterus; species Monopterus albus. Next base: position 1,740,892 of record NW_018127946.1, on the reverse strand, counting down.
AATATAAATACCCAGCCTGTTCCAGAGGTAAATACAATAACTTAGGTTTAATGGACCCAGTTCAATGGCTATTAGGAGGTTGTTTAATTGTAAAAGAAAAACAATAGCAAGGAACAGACTTGGCAAATATAACCCCCCAAAGGTAACAGTGTAACCTCTGGTCCTCGTTTCCTCCTCAGCTCCTAGTTTGTTTGTTTGTTTGTTTTTTTGCCATTTGTTTGTTTCTTGTTTGCTTATCTACATCACACTATAATTCCTTTATGTTTGGTTCCTCATGCACATAATGAACATGTATAGTTTACTCAATCACAGACACAGCAGCTACCAAAAGCATCTCACCACTAATATATTTAACAGCTATGTAGTTTTTAAAAAGGTTCAAGTTACATATAATGCCCAATAAACTAACAACTGCCACTGGATTGGCAAAAATATTATTCTTGCACTTAACATTCAACTTAACTCATGATCACATTTGCGGAAAAAAGTAACGCATTCAATATGATATTAAAGGTGCTGAAAAAATTTAAATACGACTAAGTAGCTTAAACAGTAATAAAAAAAGCTAAACTACCCAGCAAACATTCAGTTAATATAAACAGTCAGACGAGGAGGGTAGTGATGCTGGAGGGTAGGATGCTTTCCCCTCCGGTCGGATTGCAGTCTTTCTCACAAAACCATTGGCTAGCATTAGCTTGTTACGCGACCGAGATGTACCTATTATGTGCTACCGAAAACATAATGAGGCTCATAAACACGATGTGCCGTATATTTGGAGCCGTTAGTTCTCTTCTATGACGAATACCACCAACCATTCAGTCTACCGGACTCTTTCGATCTCATCAACAAACCGGTCCAAACCAAAGCAACGTGCCACAATAACCATTGCCCGTCAACGTTCAGACATGGGTTAGGCCGCAATATTGTTTCGGTTGGTCTGCGTCTATTTTTCGGCAAAAATACCTGAAAATAACCACCATATCAACTGCCCTAACTCTCCCAGTAATAATTTCGGGGTGCTAAATTTACCTTTGCTTCGACACACATGGCTTTCTCCGTCTCACAACACTGTACGATTACAGGAAACGGCCTGGGAAGAGCAGGAACTAACTTTTTGCCAGAGAAAGCGTAGAAACCATACCCCTCGGATGCTATCAAACGTTGGATTGGTCGTTTTTCTCCCAAGCCGGCAGCATACGTCAATTCTATTAGCTGAACCAGCTGTCTGTCATAAATACTGCCGCTTCTGGGTGGGATGTGAGCCATAGTTAGGTTGAGAAAACAATAAATGCGGCCTAGGTGAGCTCATTTGACTGGGTGATCTTCAACAATGCTGTTTTATGGCCGCTGATGGTCTCGTTAGAAGGCGCAAGCCCTTTTTTTGGAGTGTACTGTTGAGAAACACAGGGTGTTTTGATTATCTCAAGTGGTTAATTAAGTGCAAAGCTGTTTGTGAATGGCACGCTATCTGGTTTTCTATCGTTTTATTACACTGGCCACGACTCAGGAGTCAGCCTACATCAATAAATCAATTGCGATTACTTGTAATATCGCTTTAATACTTTGTAGAAATATACACCCAGACCAAAGACAAATCGACGGTCTGTTGTTAGTTAATACTCTTCTGTGTGATTTGATAGCAGCTTTCTTCCAGTATTAACATAATGATTTACAGTAGCCTATGTGCTCTATTATTGTAATTGGGGGTTTGGCGCCCTCTAGTGCTCTCAGACTGTAGTATGATTGTTAGGCGTTAATGGCTGTTTCATTTGTTAGATTCTTAGGTTTTGTTTTTATTTCAAAAATAGAGTGATTAACCTACATGAGATCAAATGGGAAAATGTGGCCCCCTATTAACCCTTTGTTCTTACCAGTTTTTGTATGGCCCCTAGTTTGCTGTGTGGTAATCTGAGATCAATTTAGGAACATGCAGCAAATTAGCACAACATACGCCAAACTAAGATAATGAAACTCTTAACAGCTAGATTTTGATGCAGGGCCTCAAGATCGGGTAATAAAGCCCACGTAAACGCATATAACATGCAAGGTGATGTTGTGTTTTAGTAGTGAAAATTCCCAAACAAAGTTACAATTAATGACATTACTACAAACCAACTGCTATACAAAGAACCTGAAAAAGGTTGCCTGCTTTCCTCAGTTGGAAATCCAATCTTAATCTTTATCTATTATTTACCATTTCTGTTCTCATCTTAAATGAACTCAAAGACAATTAGAATGAAAAGTTTTATGCAGGCCCTCATACAATATGTTCACTAAGTTGCCTTGCTATTGCTATTTACCATTGAAGTTTCCTCAGTCAGTGCATTAATGTGACACTATGAATCAATGTCATGAGTCTCCATTTTCAGGGATACTTACAGGTTCATCCTAAAATCATAAAAGCATGATGGTACTAATGTGATTGTGTGAGTGTGAGAGACACAGAGAGAACAGGAAGATCGAGAACCAGGGAAGCGTAAGTGACTGCATGTGCTAGCCCTGCAGAGATGAGCCTGTTAGCCAGAGCCTCCATCTGCCTGTGGCCCTGTGAGGAGTATCCGCTATTCACCACACTAACACTCTGCCCCGTGCTGGTTTTCTTGGTCTCCGCCAATGCCAACTCTGCTGGTGAGAGCTATATTTACAAACAGCTGCCATGGCACTGGGTAAAATACCATGAGAGGGAGGAGAAATACTGATTTGTCCAAGCAGATGAAACTGTCACCACCCTAGCATATTGCAGTATCGACACAGTTATCTCTAGCAATGAGTCATAAAATATTGTTGCTCTTAAACGTTTGTAGACAAGAATATTTGACGATGCATGCATTCTTGTATACTTAAAGATATACTCAATCAATTTTGTATGATTTCATTCTAATATTTCTCCTCAATAGAAATTTTTGTGTAAATAAGCATTTGTTGCAGGACACTAGCAGACATAAGGAAGCATCAGCCACACAGCAGAATAAAGGGCAAGTTTGTGAGTTAGAAAGGATGCCATGTGGAGCACAGCAGTGTTTCAAACATTTTGAATGACAAAAAAAGACAAAGGCTTTCACATAGTCTTAGCACAGAAGCCCACATTGCACATGGTCACGATATAATTTTATCACAATTAAAATATCTCTTAAACAAATCAATCAAATATTTAATATTTATACACAGAAACAGAGCAAATTAAATGTACAGATAAAACTTTTTTTCTTTCAGGTGAAAATTATCTTAATTTGCACAATTTTATCTCCATTATTGCATAAAACACATTCTTTCATGCTCTTTATATAGAGTTATAAATTAAATCCTTTATACCCCCCCCCCCCACCTTTTCTTTTTTCTCT
>NW_018127946.1:1705496-1737514 GCF_001952655.1 Monopterus albus | reverse complement strand
CCCAGCTTTCTCTTATTTCCCTCACTCCTACTCCAGTCAGTTTTCCTCCTGTCAACCTTACATCACTTTATCCTGCTCTCCATCCACCCCTCTCATAAGGGGAAAACCAGGAAGCCAGAGAAGGTGGAATATTTCCAGCCTCCCATCAGGTTGCCTCGCTCTAGTCTGAGGTAGGCCTTGTCCCCCTTCTCCATAATCACCAGGCCGGCATTGGTGGCAGCTTCTCTGGTCACATCCTGGTCCCCAGCGAAAGCTGAAATCATTGGCCAACCATTCACCATCAGGCTGACCTAAGACAGAGGAAACAAAGGGGTTAGTATGCATGTTGATCCATTGCTGCTGTCACAGTCGAGGCATCATACCTGAATAGTTTGTCTATTGTAGGCCTTTACAACATGGAAGTTGAAGCTATACACCCCTCGTCTTGGTGCCAGGAAGACACTGCTCTCTTGATCAAAATGAGTGCCCACATTCACCAAAATCTGATCCGACAGCAAGGCAGGCAGAGGAAGGAAGCAGACATATTAGTGTGTACAAGGTAAGATGGAGGAAATGCCCTTTGGAAAGCCATGAAAATCCAAAGGCTGTTGGCAAAAGATTTCACTGTACTTACACACTCTATGCTTACTCCAGGGTCATTTGGCTCCTTTTTTTACCCATGCATTTTAAAACAGTCTCCCCCAAAATACAAAGTCATAGTTTTACACTTACATTCAACAAAAAGCCCAGAATGCCCATGCAAATGCAGCCTATGTAGCATAATCCAACAGTTTTGCCACCAGATAGCTGTACTGTGAGTCCAACATTTCAGTGTTTACATCATTAGCATTCTACCACTCTGTCAGATCTCTAATCATATGTGCATCTTATTAGCAGAGACCTCTGTTTACAAAATACTTGGAATACAGCATACAGAAGCTGTGTGGGGAAAACTGATCAACATTTTAGTAATGCACTGTGAAATATTTGTGAAATATTCAGGGGGATGAAACTACCTTGTTATACGTGGTAGGTCTCCTGATTTTAATGAGCATTTGAACTACAGACAGGTGGCAAGTTCAAGGAAAAACCTGAATAAATAAGCAGAGAAACATAACAAATGCAGATGTGGGCATGGTTTGAGTCTACTTGTCCCTTTAGTTGAAAGGGTCACTGTGAAAATGATATTCTGAGTGATCACCTTTATCCCATGATGAAACATTTCTATCCTGATGGAAGTGGCCTCTCCCAGGATGACAGTGCCCCCATCCATGAGGGGTCACTGAATGGTTTGATGAGTCTGAAAATAATGTGAATCCTATGCTGCAACCTTCACAGTCACCAGGTCTCAACCCTGTTGAACACCTATGGTGGGGTGGACCAACATGTTAGGCAGCATCTCCAACACCATTATCAAAAACCACAAGAGGGAATATTTTTTGGAAGAATGGTGTTCATCCCTCCAGTAGAGTTCAGAGACTTGGAGAGTCAATGCCAAGGAGCACTGAAGCTGTTCTGGTGGCACATGAAGGGCCAGCACCTTACTGACACTTTGTGTTGGGGTTTCCTTTCATTTGTCACCTGTCTGCATTTTGATGTGTGAACTGTAGACAGTTTTTCAAATGAATGTGTCATGTCAAGAATAAGCATTATTTAAACTGTGAAACTGCATAGCATACACATCACACATCAGCAGACACACTTACATTATCAAAGTAGATGATCATGGTGCGGTTGCTCATGTCTGTAGGTTCGTGGTTGGTCTGGCGGCTGGCAGAGAAGGCCACTCTCCCTGAGCCGGACCGGACGGACATGCCAAGGGCGTTGCTGGCAGGCTCAGATGAAGGAGTGGAGTCACATACGACCAAGCATTTTCCCTCAAGGATGATGGGCTCTGTGTCATTCTGGCCCCTGGACCCCAAAGGTCCCCACAACAGGAGCACACCCAGCAGTATCTGGAGATCAGTGTAGACTGGCCTGGGATGCATGACTGAACCAGGGATGTTTAGTTGAATATCTCTAATTTATTCTATTATGAGAAGTGTCACTGTGGACAGTGTGAAGCATATATACACATACTATGTTAAGGAACTTTCCCTTCTGGAAATTTTCCAGGTTTCTCTCAGAGTTCAGAGAGGGTTAGATTAAAATTGTAGGAGAGAAAAAAACCTGTTATAACTTTAACTTGTTTACAGTTTTAGCTGGCAGTATCAGCATGCACCAAGGCAGCAATAAACCCAGCAGACTGATCTCAAAATGAAACAATATTCAAATGAAACTCTCAGTAATTCATTGGACATGGCCGTCTATCACAGCTTTTCTGTTTTTCCCTTTAGTTTTATTGTTTGCCCCCACAAATCCCAAATCTCTCCAGTGTCCTGTGTGATGTGTCAGTAGGGACCAGAATGACAGTCCTCAGAAAAATCTCTGGGTATTTTTTAAGTTGATGTCCTCAGCAAAAAATAAGACAGGAAGGCAGAAGAGAAGCAGCTGGGGACAGGGAAGAAAAGGGTCAAAGAGATAAAGGAGCAGCAAAGTGACTGAAGATCCAGGGCTTAGACTGTGAATGATGGAGAGGAGGCTGTAAAGATGCTGAGGAGGGGTGAAGTGAGAATAGATGAGGTAAGATTCTGGAGAGGTGACAGGGGAAGGATGTAGGACTCAGAAGGGAGTGAGAAAGAGAGAGGGAGTGGGGGAACAACTCCACTGAGTGACCATCTGTCTTCTACCACACTCCCTCCCAAAGCTGCTCAACATGCGCTCCCCTGCACAGCACACACACTTGTTTTCTCACTTGTGCTTTTGTTTCACACTTAACGCATACACAGTCAGTCGCTATACTTTAAGAAATGTCACTTCATGCAATTTATTTTATTTTCTCTCCAGGTTTGACTGCCTTTATTTTGGTTTAACTCAGAAATGAAACATTAGGTTAGAGTTTAGAGTTACTTTTGCTTACTTAACTTTTAAAATAAAATTATCTTTGGCCAAAATTAGCAAGAGCATGTGAGAAATATGTCATTTTTAGCCTTAATGAAACATATTCCATCACACACAGATATACAGCTGTTTTCTGCTTGAAGAAGGGCTCACATTAGTCCAAAAAAGACTCATTATTAACCTTAAAATAGGTCTTCTAAAATGACCTGACTACTGTGTGATCTGTGAATAACAAAGATAAATTATCACCTGATTCCATCTGAAAAGTCTTGTATTCCTTAACTGGTGAAAACAGTTGTTTCCTCCTGGCCGAAGTGTCGTAATATGGGCAAAAATACTTCTTCTCTTGCTCCTCTATCACATTATTTCACAGCACTGCAGACACTCTGAACGGAACCAAGCCAGATTATGCTCTGATCCCTCTGTCTCTCTCTCTCAGCCACCCCCTTTTCCGTCTGCTTCTTTCTCACCCTCTATGTTTTGTCCGCCCACTCACCTTTACAGCAACATAAAGAAAATGGGAAGATAATTGGGTATCTGAGACACTTCAAAGAGTAAAGTTAGTGAGTGAGTGGCAGTCATTTCCCTTTTTTTCCTTTATTATCCAGTCAAATCAGTGAATCTGTCCTGTGTTTTCAAACAGAGTTAAAAAGGATCAAGGTTGTTCGTGCACCTTCGTATGAATAAAAACATTTACAGCTCCACTGCTCTCTCTAGATAAGTAACTTCTTTTATCAGCAGACATAAAGCTGAATCATTCATCCTCCACCAATCTACTCCCTCTAACTTAACTGAATTCAGATTTCAGTGAGACTGAGGTAGGCTCGTTCACAGTATCGAAAACTCATGATCAGACTAAATGTCCTTCATCATATCCTCCCGTTTAAAGCAATGTGGTTTGACAAAACATTAAAAACACCCCTGGATGAATCACAGTTCAACAGCACCATAAAGTACAACCTCCAAAATGACCAAGAAGTTACATCAACACATGTCTAAAACAGTTTCACCAAGAACTGAACATGATAGTCCTCATGAATGTACGGTTTATTTAAGGGCAGTTAGTATTAGGGGTCCTGATAGACTAGTGACTAGGATTCACCGCTCTCACCGCTGAGGCCCGGGTTCGAGTCAGGAACGGCATCCAGCATAAAACACATGCCAAATGTTAACATGCGACTTGTCAGTGTGACGATGCGCTGTGGTGACCCCTAACGGGAAAAGCCGAAAATGACATTCATACAGTATTAGACTACAGCTGGGTGTACCTAATAAATTGGCAACTCAGTCTATGTGTTTTAGTAGTGAGGCACCTGTGTTTTTTATTCACTGTGAAATGAAAACCACATAAGAATCTTGTAATCCTCATATGAAAACCTATTTATATCTTTTTCCAAATGAGTTTTCATTTGCCCTCAAATCAAAATTATATTCACTCATCAGTGCTTCGTTCTCACTGTTCTCTGTTGGAAATACTGTCCAGGGTAGTATCACCTGATCACAGTTTTAGGAGATATAGTCTTTACTGACGAGGGAGTGGAGAGAACCAGGGAAGCTTAGGGGTTACAGGTTTGAGTTGGTCAAGGTTTGAAAAATAAATGATCACCACTTTGTTTTGACAGGGCTCTGCATAAATCAAACCGGGTCCCCTTGCTCCTCCTCATACTTTGACAATGGAGATGCAGCTGTTGAGCTCAGCTTTGTAGAGTCCGAAGCCCAAGCATACCGGCTGAGTGAAAGCGGTCAGGTTGCTAGAAGGTCCCACCTAAGAGAAGGTGATGGTACCTGCACCATAGTCGACAGCTACTGCAACTCGGTTGTCAGTCATTTGGTACGTGAGGCAGGTCTTCCTACGGTTGTGCCAGGCTGCCAGTTTCCTGTCATGTTGCTGAGTCAGGTTCCATGATACCTGCTATTTTAACCAAGGAGCATTTGGGTTAAAATCTGAAGCTGCAGGTGAAGATACTGTAAGTACCATGTTTACTTTGACCATAGGTAAAGGTGCTACAGATAGCATATTAATATCAGTAGTTTCATGCCATGTAACTTTAAAAAAAAGACCAAACACTGTTGAACAGGTTTGAGAGCCTCTACAGGTATAAATTTGATGGAAACATATTGAGTTGTTTTGGGGCATAGAAACTGTTTAACAGTCAAAGGACTGGTTACTGTGGGAAAAGGAAATAAAATAAGATTTTTTATGTTTTCTTACTTGAAGTATAGACTAATTGTGACAATTTATACTGGTTAAGTCTGGCTCTGATGGGCAAACTGCACCTACAATGACAACAAAGCTTTCTTTACTTTTTGTCAACTGAGGGATATTTCCAGGTGACACCCACATATTGCTGAAATGCAACCATCCATGAGCAAAGTCTGTTCATTTCAGAATGAATCAAAAACACAAACACTGTGGTACATTTTTCAAAATAAAAAATGTAATAAAAATAACTTTTAAATCATGTGATATACCAAATCCAAATGTGAAAGATATCATAAAGGAATAGCACTTAAAGGAAATATAGAAATATGCTTCTTTTCTTAATGCCCTGCGCTAGATGCAAAGATTGGTGCCACACTCACATCTGTCTGTTAAATATGAAGTTAAGCCAGGAGACAGTTAGCTTAGCATGAAGACTGGGAACAGTGTCATTCCACTACTACTTACAGAGCTTCCTCTTGAGTTCACTGAGGCAGCGGTGATGAAATCTCGATACTTGCTCTGTATGTTCTCTGTTCAAGTTAAATGTTTGTACACGCTTTCCCATTTAACTGAATGAGAGAGTGTGTTCAAACCTTTGTCTGGTTGTGTAACTTCACACAGTGTCACTGATGTGTTCTGAACTTACTTTGTTTTATCTAACTGAAAGGCCTGGTGAAGAAGGAGTCAAGGCCGGCAGAGAAAAATGTGACAAAATGATTCAAAGAATGACAGAAATCAGTGAAAAGGCACAACTGGATAAGAAAACAAAGGTTCAACACTCATTCAAATACAGTATATACATCCGTGGCTGGGTATATTTTATTGGGTAGATCTGTTGGCTACCTTTTTTCTGTAATATATTTGACAAAATGAAAAATAATACTAATGGTAAACAACCTCATGGCTGTGCTGCAAACTGCAGCTCTTTCCAAGCACTAACAAGATTAAACTGCATGATAACAGCATCCTCTGTGGGTTCAAACTGCAAACAGCGATGCCGTGTTCACATGCTTAAAACAATATCCACAGGCTCTGTAAAACAAAGTGAACAGTATATGAGTAGTAACATAATACAATGGCGTGTCAGTACATTCATTACACACCTTCTCACCAGTGAGGCACCACTTACAAACATTTAACTATTGTCTACAGGTCTTATCTACCTGTCATCACACAGCTGCCCACACAGATCATATGGTGCACATCATATAAAACAGTTGAACATCATGGTAAATAGCATCAACATCACTTCAGCACTGAAACCCCAACTACAGGCTATATCCCAAATGCCATGAAAGAATAATGACTCTGTTTTCATAGTGGCAGCGACCAGAGCAAGCAGCACTCATCTTGAAATTTGCATCGCAAGTCCCTGTGATATCTTTGTGCCAATCACAGAGCATGCGATGTGCAGGTGGGAGGAGGTGCAAACAGGTGGTGGTTCATTCAACCAAGGCAGGAAAAGTTGCTGGTGTCAAATGTATTTTAATGAGAGGAACCTGGTTGCAGGCAAGATTTGCACGCTGTCAACCTCGGCTGGAAAACAAGGGTCTTGTGCTGTGTGTTCACTCTGGCCAGCAGAGTTTCGTTTTTTAAGCCTTTATTGAGCCAGAGTAGGTCCACTGAGAGGTCACCTCTCTCTTTCGGGACCACCCTGTACAACCACAGTGTGACCTGCTGACAGTGAGGTTAAGGGCACCACAGTGGTGTTGATGAGGGCAGTGCTGGTCTTGCTTTGTCACCTGTCCCACCCAGTCAAATCCTGCCAGTCTGGAGATGGCGACCTTCTTGTCACAAGTTCGCTTCTGTAACCTTTAGGCCACCACTGCCCCAGACATTGCTGCTGTACCAACACAAACCAATATGAACAAAATTTAATGGTGACTGACACAATAGTTGTTGAGATATTCCATCTTGACCCAAGAGAGAAGACCAGCCAACACTGCCAGCCCCTAAACAGAAGCTAAATATTGGTAGCAAACAGAGCCCCTGGATTGAGACATTCTGCATAGCCCAACAGAACCCAAATCGTTTCTACCCTGGTAATGTGCAGCAGTGTTTTCTCAGCAGCAAGCCTTACCCAGATGAGCAGGAAGGGGTCCGTCTCTGCCAGCAACGAGGCCAGGTATTGCTAAATGCAAAGTGTCTGGCTTATGTCATCCCTCACCTTGGAGAAGTCCTTGTGCACATGCTTAATGACCTGCTGTCTCTCCCTCTTGATGATCTCCCACCAGCCTTCTCACCTGGACTGGCAGGTCAGAGCCCAGCCGCTCCACCTGGGTGTTGTCCTTCTGTGGACAGTCCTGCAAACAACAGTGAGAGATCAGTGACTGGTACCAGATCAGTGACTGGTACATAATTAAATCATCTGAAAAAAATCAGCAGAAGGAGGCCTACCTGAATGTTATACATAGAAAGGATTTAAATTTAGGATCTTTTGAAAGTCACAACTTTGGCAGTATAAGCAGAACAGCTTCGACTGAATGAGTCATTATTTTGCATTTGCTTTGCAGTTTAAATATTTTTATTCACAGCCATGGTGGAATCTATAGTCTCATGCTATTTGTGGATTCGCTGTTCATCTTTCAGCTTCTCCTCTGCTTTTCTAAGCAGCGTATGGAGAATGACCTGTGGAGCCACACATTCAGTAGTTCAGCAACCCTACACTTGTACAGAAACAAACATAAAAACCACATATTATACACCTTCAGCTCACCTTCAGGTCCCCTTCCACTTGTCTCAGGGCTTTCACTTTATACTGAGCATGGCCTCCCTCCAGCAGACAATCCCCACACACGTACATCCTCTCACTGGCACAGTAATAGCAGAATATCTCTGTGTGTGTTGGGCACCTTTGCTGTGAGAGGTCCCACAGCGGCTCCACTAACAGGTGGGTGTTAAACACTGGTCTCTGCAGAAGGGGCTGGAGGTGATCAGAACACAGCAACACCTCACACTTCAGGCAGGCCCTGACAGCAATGATGGCTGCCCTTCCTCTGCCTCAGGGGGGCAGCAGTCACACAACACTTCACCATACTCCACCTGGCACTGGGGACAGGTGACCTCTGCCTTCACCCATGGCCGCTCCAGGCATCACGGATGCAGGCGGGGCAGAAGCTGTGACCACAGGGCAGGGGCTGAGCTTGGCTGAAGATGTCTCGGTGCATGGAGCAGGTCAGCTCCTCTTCCAGGGACACCATAGTCAACGGTGCTTGTGTGTGTCACACAAGGCTACTAGCGAAACAGTGGGTTTATACAGAAGAGAGAACTCAGCAACACAGTGAATAGCTTTCATTCACAGGCAAAACCTATCACGTCTCTCTCATCCCCTCCCCCATGATCAGCGTCAGGGGAGTACTGATCACTGGCAATCACAGACAATCATTTACACCTGTCAACACGTGCATATACACCTTCACTACCTGTTCACCAGTGTGAGGTCTACCACAGAGCCACAGCTGTTTCCAGAGACTGGGCCTGCTTCCATGCTTTCCTAAGCACCTTCTTCATTTGTTTCTACTTGTCTCTCCAGTTGTGTTTTTTTTCTTTCCCTGAGTTCTGTTTCATTAAGCGTGTGTCTTGTGCCTGTGTCCAATTGTCTACGAGTGAGATTATTCACCACGTTACACATCCTAACAACACACAGAGGATTTTGACAGCAGTCAGTTACTGTACATGCTGTATGTTGTAGACCTGTGCCACACCCAGTAAAGACAAGAAATATTTAGTGGAAGTGATATGCTGGTGTTACATGTAAATAACACTACTGTGGTGGAAGTCTTTGTTTCACTCCAACTGTGCACTCAGATCAGTAATCCTGTCTGCTGGGCCTTTGCCTACTGTGCTCTATGAACAGTAACACTGTAACACTACAAACTACAAATGCCCTAGAGTTGAAGTAAGAGATAAACGGAACTAAATGAGTATTTAGTGAGGTAATTTGATTAAATGTAACCATGCAAATGACTTTGCTTACAATTTACAGTAGATAAAAACAAATATGACCAGTGTGTAAGTGTAAAGGGGATGTAACACTGACCCTAGGTGAGGATTACCCTGACTCAGATCCAAGCAGTTGCAGTGGAGGCATCACATCCTCTCTAACAGCTTGTTAACCTCATTTTCACAACACATGCTCTGCTTTTACATGTGTAATTCCAACTCACACATATTCATCCCAAATAATTTATCTGAGAATTTTAAATAAATGTCTAAAAAAAGAGAAAGTGTGATTTCTTACCTGTTGGTGCCCTGGTGTTTATGGACTGTGGCCATCGGTGAGTGAGTGGTGTGCGGTCAGTATGTTGACTGTGGAGGCTAATCCCCACAGATTCACCTTCCCCCCACTGTCAGAGGCCACATGACCCTGAGATGGGAGGACAGTGTGGGGAAAATTATTAGGTCACTTTAATGAAAGCTGGTTTCCTTTAAGGTCACAAATCAAAAACTAGCATTTGTTCTGAGAAGGCTTATCTGTTTTTTTTTTTTTTACTTGTAGTGAATACTATGTGTACACAGTTTAAACCACAGTAACATCATGATTACATGACAGTGTGATGTGTGTATGGAAATCAGACTGAGTGACTCTGCTGACTTTTGTTTTTAGGGATGTATGTGTATTGCTGCAGCTGCAAACACGACGGTTTACTTTCACCAGGCGAACGTAGGAATATAACTCGCTGTGAATTTCCAAACCACAAGTTCAACAGAGGTTTGCTCCACATAGCGAGGAAGTCAGTAATTTTCTATACCTGACAAAGTAACCACAAAATTTAACTCAGGCTGATTCTGTCAGTATAAATAATCTAATGCTATAGGTGGAGAAAGCAACAAGGCAGTAACAAGCAGGCTAAATTTAGGCATTATTAAATTTAGGCAGACAGTATATTGTTTTGGGGAATATAATGTAAATGTATTATTTGCTGGTAGGTGCAGGTGATAATTTCTGAGCTGGCTATATGCCTGTGAGAGGGAGGAGTCTGTATTTTTCTTGGATGCTTGTCCTGGTGTGTTATGAGAAAATTCATACAGAACAAACGTCAAAAGAGATCAGTAAAAGGTGTAAGCAAAACAACTTGTCAAGAACCTATGAGATTCAATGTTTATTATGTTAAAAATTCTACAATAAAAAGACACAATGCATCCTTAAATTATACAAAAAAGAGATCAAAAAAATTATTAGGTTGTTTTAAATGACTTAAGGAAAACTTAACATGTGTAATGTAAAAAAAAATACTGTATTGTTCTTAACGGGGTGAGTTCATGGAACAGTTGTAGGGAGGAACTGAATTAATGCCACACTAATGTGTGATGTCAGTCAGCACGAGTGCACATTCCTGTTAAATCTGAAACGTGCTATCTGTTTTTACAGTTGGGGCAGCTGTGGCTTAGGAGGTAGAGTGGGTTGTCTCCTACCCAGAATATTAGCGGCTCGATTCCTGGCTTGTCCAGTCCACGTGTCGAAGTGTCCTTGAGCAAAACACTGAATCCCCAGTTGCTCCTGGTGTGACACCAATGGGTGACTGGCCAAATAGTGTGAAAGCGCTTTGAGTGTGCTGTAACACATAGAAAAGCGCTATACAAGTATAAGGCCATTTACTTTCTGATCAGTCTGCTAAAAAAGATTAAAATATTGCTTGTGTGATCACTTTTCAGAATTGTAAAATCCTGTGGCAGTGATATTATAAACTACTATGCAGTGTTTTTAACATCTGATGAGCCTTCGAACTTATGGGTCTGTTCAGCAACTCACATTGTTTTATTGTGAAGCAACACTGTTTTAAGAGAAGGCTGTTTTCAGCTAACTACCACTAAACATAAAGTATAGCCAAAGCTAATGGAAATGTCAGTAGTTTTGTAGGTATTTGGTCAGAAGGTATTGCAGTAGACCAAAAAGGTGGACTATTGATTGAAGATTATTGCCATACACAGAGCCACATCACTAGCATGGCTAAATTCATCATGTGGCCATTTAGACAGGCCCAAACGCTGTAGTGCCAGCCCATACATTTTTGGTCTGTAGAAAATGTTGCCATGTTGTGCTGTTTTCTATTTTCTATATTTTCTACAGACCCTCCCTGTGCACTTCTAGACCTGGACGCCTTTCTGTTGGTCACAGAAACATTGTGGAGGAGAAGTGTAGGACCCACCACTTAAGGGAAACAGTATATATAGAAAACCAATACTCGATTATCTAGTTGACTGCTCCATCAAGATGAACTGCATTATTTTGTGCAGTTATATAACAAAAATGTTATAATATATATTGTGCATGTTTTAAAATGACACTGTGATGCACAAAAGATCACTGTGTACAAGCATGTAAGTGTTAGCATCCATAGCTACAGTATGTGCGGGTTTAACCTTTGACTGTTTGGGCAAAAATTAAAAAATACAAGATTTCTTTTGTGTTGCCAAATGAAATATTAATACATGTGGTTACTATTCACACTTAGTTTTTCTGCATCACCTGCTCAGCCTTGTTTTGTATATTATCTCATATCTCCCCTGCTCCTTTACTTCACTGGCCTACTCCCTTCTAGATTATGTCTTCTTGATCCATATCAGGGTCTCCTTATGGCTGTTCTCTGTCACCTGCTTCCTTCATGCCCCATTTCTTGTGGCTCGCTTCACACGTGGAAGGCCTATGGGACACAAAACACAGAAAAGGAGGAGATTTTGAGGGTTCTGAGTCTGGTGTTGGGCATGTATTTTACACACACAAGGAATTTTTCTCCGGTACAAAACTGAGGCAGCCATCTGCAGCGCCAACTCACACAGACACACCGATGGTGGCACTGTACCTGCAAGGTGCTGCTTTGGCTATCTGGAGCACTTTGGGGTTCAGCGTCTTGCCCAGAAACACTTTGACATGTAGCCTAGAGAGGACAGGGAATTGACCCACTGACTTTCCAATTAGGGGACGACCGCTCTACCTCCTGAGCCACACCCACTTTACCGCTTTTTTAAATGTGACAATGCCTCAGAAGACCATGAGGGATGTGTTTGGTGTTTTGACCAGAGCTCCCTAATAGACTCTTTAATCTTCATTTTCTTTAGGAAGAGACACAGAGGAAGCATTACTCCACTGCAAAACACCTCCGATGGAGGTCAAAGTGTTTTAGGACAGACTAACATCTTTCACTGCTACCAGTAAATGCCCCGTACTCAGGCCAGATGCCCAGCTATCAGCCCGGGCAGACATCAACAGTAGCTGCACAGCAGAGCAAACAGGAATTTGACAAAAATAATGGGCTGCCATCTCCTTTCTTTCTCTCTTTTTTAAGTGGGCAGGTCTCTTTCTTTAGCTGAGATACCTCCTGTTGCTCAAGTTTTCTCTCTGCCACTCAGAATGTAGTGATGTAGATGGCCGTGTTGGGGGCAGAGTAGCACGCTGTGGGACCTGAGTAGGGCCAGATATCACACTATTCAGCCCAGCTTCAGCCTAGGCATGAGTGGTTTTATACCGGTATGGTATAGGTACGGCACAGTTCCTGGTAGCAGTGGAAAGAGCATAATTTTATGCTTCCATGAGAGAGATGGGTTTATAAGATGGGTTCATAAGTAATTTAAAAAGGAAACTGCATCAAAGAGAGAAATTTCTCTCTTGTATTATGGCTGAGAACGAATCATCTATTTCTCTTTCTGTCAGACTAGTTCTTAGATGGGGACCTATCTCACAGGAAGACTATCAGGTGGACAATCGCCTTTAGAAAACCAGCCCAAACTGCTGTTTTAATCAGTACAGTTATCCAGTTACCCAGTAAGAAAGGTCGAAGTCCAGAATGCCATGAGTACCAGAGCAGCTTGAATCAAGACCAACAACAACACGTGTATTAAACAATGATTTTCCAAATATAACAACAATGCTGCACAAATATCTTTGTGGCACCAAACACTTAAGTGTTTATAGGAGCTGATAATAAGTACACAGACTAATAAGAACGGTGACACACTGGTGAAACCAAGTAAAGACAAGTAAAAGTATGCAAAGGTACAGTATGAAGACACTGTCTTGGCTTATTTTCTGTATTTTTGGTAGCACTTTGTTTTTAAAGTGTGTGCATTATGTGTGCCTCCTTTAACCACTTGTGTGGTTAGTCTTATTTAAATGATCAGGTACTGTAGCACCTTGCAGCATTTATAACTCCTGCAACATGCCTCTAATTTTTGTCTCTGAGAGACACCTAGTGGACATAACCCACAATAGTGTAGCAGAAGACAAGGTTGTGAGTTGACAGGACATGTCCAATCAATATCATGGTAATAAAAACAGTGTTAAGTTGGAAAATTGCCCAAGCAACAAGATGTTCACAACCAGCACCATCATTAGCTCACAAATTAAGTGGTGTGCTGGTCTTATTGTGCTACAAACTACTGACTCCTGCACAAAATATGGTAAAACTCTAAAACACACACACCATAGTTCAGTAGAGGAGGAGGCACCACAGTCTATCACTACAGGGGATGAATTAACAACCACTATGTGCTATGGGGTCTTTAAAAGAAGCTACTCACTGTACAATAATGAGCTGCTGAACATGGCGAGCCATTCAGAAGGAATGCTAGTTACAAATACACTACATGCCATTCTATATATTTTCAGTATATTTTCTCCTTATATGACCAAAATATGGTTGTGAAGACAATAGGGTAACTTTGACTTTCAGATAGTCCTGACCTCTATTTGCTTCCTTACATTATAAATCACAAACCCATGCGCTGTAATGAGAGGACAATTCATGTTTTTCATCTTTAAAACTAAATGTTTTATCACTGAAAATAAACATGAAAATTGTTATTCAAATATTTTTTTAAAAACTGTTATTTTTATAACAATTTTGGTAGCCACAGTCCTGCACACCTGTGCAAATGTTCAATCACCGTCCGACTGAAGCAGCCCTGTGTGTTCCCGGGCCTGCACTCCAATGTGGCATGCACACTGAGAGCCAATGTGGAGGTAACCGTGGTCACTGTTTCCCAGAGGACCGTCTGGAGGCGAAGGCCATTAATTATAAGAGACAGGGAGACAGACAAGTAGCCTGCTCACCAGACAGACAGACAGACAGACAGTACCGCAGAGAGCGCAGACAGGCCGGACAGGAGCAGGCCCGACTAACAGGCTACAAAGAGAAGAGGAAGAGCAGCACGCACGGTCAAGAAAAATAATCCTCCCCGGCAGCGAGTAGAGCTATCCGCACCGCCCCTGCTTCTTCTGCTGCCACTGGACTATGAGTAAATACATACAGGCACAATAACCCTTTGTCATAAGAGAAAGAAACGTGAATTGCGACGGAGATAAATAATTGAAAAAAAAATGCGGCTGTCCGACTGCGCATCCCTGGGAGTGAATAGGCAAATGCTGCGCCAGTGTCCCGGCTGAGAGACGGAGCCGATCTTACTCAGCATAAGCTTCTGAGCTTGTTACCCCCGTCATTATACAATATCGCTGCCAAAAATCATCGTTTTGCAAACATGGTAAGTTGTTTTTGTGTTATATTTGAAAGGGTTGTGTCGACGACGAGCGGCCTGTGGGGGAAATGCACATCCGGGGCAGTTTTTTGGAGAAGTCATAATATTTTATGAATCATAACTTGTTATGATGGGGAGCGCGCGTGGCGTGCAACAGGTCGCTGTACAGTAGCGGGGACGCGCATCTCACCGCCGTATTTTACGCTTGTTTCCAAATAACAGTATAATAAACGTCTGACCGTAACGTAGGCGATCATGTTGGCAAGCTGGCACGAAAATACAAATGCGTTGTTGGCACAAAAGAGCTCTGGTTTTAAAAAAAAGCAACGATATTCTCCGTTTTGACTGTTTAATAACAACCATTTATCACGACTTTGACAAAAAAATGATATATTACGCAATGACGCGCATGTTTTTATCTTCATGGTTTTGTTTCATATGATTTGATATTGTTCCGAAATCACTGTTCGGTTTACATAGACAAGTGTCCACAGGCCCACACCAGAGAAATGAAGTTTGGTGTTACACTGTTATATTAAAGCATTGGAATTCCACTGGCCAACAGAGGACGACCAATTCTAAATCATTCACACTCGGAATTTCACAACAGCATTGTAGAGCAATATCATTCAGACTTGACATCAAACCTTGGGTGCATTTTATTATTCTGCTCAAGCCCCAGAGAGACAGAGGGGAGGTGGAGGGGGAGGGGGTGTCACAGGGCCTGGCTGAAAAATGACCCTCGCCCCACTCACTCTGTCTGTGTCTTTCTTTCATTAAGCTACCTCTCTCCACGTGGTAAGCAGTCGGGATGAGGGTGAAAAGGGAGCATTGTGCCTGCAGTCAGTGGCCTTATGTGTTAGAGAGGCTCCGAGAGGGTGATGTTCACTCAGCTGTGTTCCCTCAACGCCATTGTTGCAAATTCCACCTCATTTCAGCCACTCTGCTTACTGAGCTCAGACAGGAGCCTGCTTTAGAGCATCGTTAAATCTCACACATAACGCACACCTCGAACAGACTGTGTGCGTGCATATGCGACGAGATCACCCGAGACACTATATGTACTGTTTAATGTAATATATATTTAAAGCAAAAAAATCATTCAATTGAGCTGGCTTTGGCTTGGGCGCCCACAGTTACCCTCCGTTACGCACAGACAGACGCACATCAGTGAGCTTTATAGACGCATAAGTAACAGAAAATCCAGGCAAGCGCCATTATGTGATGAACTTCAGCGTCAATATATGAGGGCTTACTAAAAAGGGGCAGCAGACTCTTGGCTCAAAAAACAAGCGTTCACTCGCCATTTGAATGCAAAGTAGTGGAGGAACAAGTAGAACAAGTAAGTTGTGTAGAAAGAGAGATGTGTGTGTGTGTGTGTGTGTGTGTGTGTGTGTGTGTGTGTGTGTGTGTGTGGAGAAGAGGAGGGCCAACGGTGATCTTTGAGAAAAGGGAGACTTGGTGACAGAAACTGTCACAAACGCCTCTTTTGCACTTTAGTTCTGTTTTTTTTTCCCCTCTGCACCACAATGCCACCAACGTGGACCTACCCACCCGGAGAATTTAGTGTCATAGTTTTAGAGATTATACTTTAGTTTTTCTTCATTTTTTTCCCCCTTGAAGTAATTTTAGATACCTACTTTTTCAGTGTGCAGGGAGACAGAATAAAAGTTGTGTGTTGGCCAATGCGCCCCTGCATCGGTCCCATCCTGCAGAAGTATGTCCCGTCGGAAACAGAAACGGCTGCAGCAGTTTATGAGCCTGACCCTCGGTGCCTGTCGGATACTTGAGCATGGTGAGAAATAGCCCATATAACAGAAGTATACTGGTTATCCAGTGTTCACAGTAGGAGTCAGTGGGGTCACACAATGGATGGGAAGTATAGACCTCAAAGAAGTCACCTTTCCCTCATCATTTGTGCTAGTTCTTGTATCTTATAGTATATCTTCTGTCACTGTAACATATGCTTTAACACTTTGTACTGGATTGTAAATTTTGCCCTAGGGCGACCTGTTCAACCTCATATAGGAAATAGCAGTTTTGGAATTTCAAAAGAAGTGTTAACTTCAAGGGTTTGTTGACTTGTTTTTCATTTGTTGATTAAGATGTAACAATTTAATCTTAATCATCTTTTATAAGTTGAGTCTTACCACCATTATTAAACTGTTTGGGTTCATTTGTATGGGAGGCAATATTTAGGTGCATATTCTACTTGCATGCTCAGAAACCCAGTCATGTTGAAATTATTGGCCTACAGTTTTTAATTAATTTTTTGCAGCTGCAGTTGCTGCTTTCTGTTCCCTGAAAAAGCCAAATGTCTCCCCGTGTCCTCACTGCCAGTTTCAAAGACACCACCCACAATACTGGGATATACAGGAAATACATAGAGAAATAATTGTGGGGGAAAACGGATAAAGCAACTTTAAAAATGTGTTCCACAAAAAGCAAGAACAGGTTTGGTAGAAGCAAAAGGATGAGAAGGCCAAGGAAAATGGAGCTTTATGAGACACTGTTTAAGGTGTTCTTATTGTAATAGCATTAGACCACATTGTCCCCTTTCTGCTTTGTTGCTTCAGCACTGAAGCGTTAACATACCCATGAAGAAGTGTGTATGCAACAGGGTGTGTGTGAATAAGTGTATTTGTGTCTGTCTGTCCCCTCCAGTTACAGGAATAGAGGCCACACTGCGATCTAAAATCGTATCCTTCAAGCAAACAGCAGTAACTTGTGTATGTGTTTGCGTATGCACAAGCAACCTTGTGCATACAAAGTGTATGCACAGTGTCCCTTTTTGTGGCACATGGACAGGTATATTGTGTGTGTGCGTGTGTGCTTTCACCTCTGTCCCTCTATTCTTTTCAGGGGATTGGTTAGCTTGTTGATGGTCTGTGAATCATCATGTCTGTCTTTGGGGCTGTTTATTTTCTTTACATGCCACCTCTCTTCCTCTCCCTGGCCCTAAACCATATCAGGAATGTGACCCCGGTGTGTTTAAGGTCAAGTATACCAGCCAACCAGGCACCCTGTGCAGTGTCCAGTACCCAACCAGGACCTTAACACCCTGTTGGGTTACTGGGGGAAGGGCACTTAAGGAGATGAAAGAAAAACAGAATGAATGGAAGAAGAAAGAAAGAGAGAGAGAGGCAGCGATGGAAGAGTGTCTCAGTGTGTGGATGTGGCTTTATTGGGGTAAAGTCCATTGTCTTGTGTGTGTTGCCCTGGAAACAAGGTAGTTTCCTCTATGTGTGAGTAGAGTATTCCTGAGGACCAGTGGAATCTGTGTTTGTATGTGCACATATGTTCACCTACCATATGCAGGAGTGTGTGTGGCAACAGGAGAGGAGGTGGCAGCTGATGAGGATAGAAAGGACAAAGAGGGAAAATCATGATAAGGTGGTGGGAATTAAATTTAGAGGTTAAATCATCTCTTAGAACCCAAATTCTTCCATTTCCTAGACGTCAAGTAAATAACATCCTAGACCTTCTCATTGCTAGATTTTGTTTGCTACACTGTTATTACTGTAAGTTCCATGAAACATGGGTTATTACTTAAAATCATTAAAGAAAAAGTATCTTACAAAAAGGCTTGTAACATTATGTAAATTGTGATGACTTTGTTACATTAAATGATAATGAACATATATTTACATTTTTCCTTTCAATTTCCCTAGATGATCACTTGGCAGTGAAGTCACACTCTTTTCCATTTATCCTGGAATCTGCCTTGGGCTCTCCATCTTCTGCTTCTCAAAGCTCCCAGCAGCCCCTTGCTCTCTATTCATCTTTCAAGGGCTCTCAGACCTTCTCTCCACCCACTGAAGGCCCACTGCTGTCCTGTTCACCGAGTCAGCCCTCCCACCAGCCCCTCAAAGACACACAACCTTCCTTCTCATCTGACTTCCCTTACTCTTTAGTCTCTTCCCAAGCTCAACATCCACTTGCCCTTCAGTTGCCTGGTTGTAGTCCCACATCTTCTGCAAGTGCACTCATCCACCCACCCCGAGGTGTACTCATGGCCTCTCCCAAGCTGGGGCTGTCAGCCACCACCACCACCTCTTCTTCCTCCTCATCATCCTCTGCCTCCCTATGCCCCCCACCACACCCTGGAAGCCCCAGCCGTGTGCCTGAAGGCCCCCCAAGTCCTGTTACTCCCACTCCCAGCCCAGGAGTGACGTCAGCCTCATCGGCTCCCTCTAGAACACAGTTAAGCATTGCTCTGATCCTGGAGGAGCTGCGAGTGTTGCAGCAAAGGCAGATCCACCAGATGCAAATAACAGAGGAGATCTGTAGACAGGTGCTACGACTTGGTGGAGCCTCCTATACCATAGACACACCATCCCAGCATCTTCTGCCTTCCCTGCCTCAGCTCTGCCTGGAAGGCAGCAAGAGAGCAGCCAGCCCAACAACTCAGCCAACAGCACCTCAGACTTCCACTTCTGTGGCTCCTCTCCTGACATGTTTCTCCTCCCTGCTCCCCTCTCAGCCAGCCAACAAACCCACAAAGCCAAGCAGTTCTTTGTCTCAAATCCTGCAGCCCCACAAGCCCCAGATGGAAGGGTCAGGAATGACTGCAGGGGCTCCTGGTTATCTAAGGGTGGGCTCTCAATCATCAACTCCCTCCACCTCTTCCTCTACTGCCATCTCCATGGCTTCCTCCACCTATCCACTAGCCCTGTCTTTAGCTCTGCCCAACCGTTATCTTCATGAGAAATCTTCAAATACCACTTCAGTGAGTGGGAACAGTGACCTGTCCTTTCTAAACTCTTCCCTCCCCACTTCAATTTCTATTGTCCCAAACTCCCAGCATGCTCTGCAGTCTGTCTCTGTAGGAGAAGATTTGTCTCCGTCACCCAGTTCCGCCTCTACTGGCCGCCTCCAGCATGCTTGCCGCTTCTGTGGAAAAATGTTCAGCAGTGATTCTGCCTTGCAAATACATCTACGCTCACATACAGGGGAACGACCCTACCAGTGTCCAGTTTGCTTCAGCCGCTTCACCACAAGAGGCAATCTCAAGGTACATTTCTTGCGCCATCGTGAGCAAAACCCAGAGCTCTCACTTTCACTCCTACCACCTTCTTTGTTTGGGGTAGCATTAGGGGCCAGTGGGGGATCAGATATGGGACAAACCATGAGCAGCAGCAGCAGTAGTAGCAGTGGCATGAATATGATACAGAAGAAGCGAAAAAATAAACCTGAGGATGAAACATGTGCAAATAATTTGGACACCGGTGTCACTAGTACCAGCTTTTCTCTGGGGGCCTCTGGAGGATGTACCCCGTCTACCCTGCCCCTGCCCCCTACTGTGGATCTAGCATTGATTTCACACTCTCTCTTGCAGCTCAATAGGGCTGCAGCTGTGGCTGCTGCAGCTTCTGTCACCTCCGGCTCATCCTACTCAGCCTCCTGCACTTCAGCCTCCACCTCTTCCCTGGCTACCTCCCTCCTCTCGAACCCTTCCTTGCCTTCGTCTTCCACTATCACAGGGTTATTCAAGGGTGCCAAGCAGCAGCACTTTGATGAAAACACTCCCCCTCATGCCCCAATGCTTTCATCCACAGCTTATTCTCAGCTAGCCCACCTGCCTAAGCTTCTTTTCCCATCTGTCTCCACTCCTTCCACCACCCCTGCTGCTCACTCATCCCTCTACAACCATCCAGCCTTGAGCTTGCTACGTACTCCGCTACCCTCTACTCCAGGATCCCACCAACTTGTTTCTTCCAGCCTTTCTCAGCTTTCTTTCCCTTTTTCTTCTTATCCTAAAGTCCCAGGTCTACCCACCACTGCTTCATCATCCCTGCCATCCTCCATGGCTACCTCCACTCCTACATCTGAAACCTCCAAGCTGCAGAGACTGGTGGAGAAGCTAGAGAAGGTGCCTCCCTGCTCTTCTTCTCCATGGACATCTTCTTCTACTTCCACCTCTATTCTGGAGATGTTATCCAGCGGTACCACTACCTCTTCAGCCTGTGCAGGCAACAGTCGTTTCACAAATGCCAACACTTCTACTACATATGTCATGACGTCCCCACCATCTTCTACTCTTGTCACTACTTCTGTTTCAAACTTCACTCGTGAGATGGTTGCTGCCCTAGGCATGAGTTCCAATGCAGCAAGTGCCATGGTGGGAGGCATGCTACCAACACTGAGCATTACAGGTCCAGCTGGTAACCTGACAACTAATCAGTGTGGGGTGTGTCTACGGGTGCTGAGCTGTCCCAGAGCACTGCGTTTGCACCAGGCTACGCACCTTGGAGAGCGCCCTTTTCCATGTAAGATATGTGGACGATCCTTCTCTACCAAAGGCAGCCTGCGGTCACATCTGGCCACCCACCATGCTCGACCACCCAATGCACGTGTCCAGAACTCCTGCCCATTGTGCCAGCGCAAATTCACCAATGCCCTAGTGCTCCAGCACCACATTCGTATGCACCTTGGTGGACAGTTGCCCTCAGATGGCATAGAGGATTCTGCACAGGAGATGCCAACTGATTCTAATCCCAAACCTTTGTCACAGTCTCAGTCAACTGACCCAAATACTGTTTCTGATAAAACACCTCCTCTACCTGGCCTAGATAAAAGCCCAGCCCTAGGCTCACAATTGCAAACTCCATCAGCTGGTTTGGTTCCTGTCTCTAGTAATATGAAATTGGTTGATTTCACCAAAAATCTCAGCAAGTCTATGTCCTCTAGCCCAGACCTTATTCCTCCCTCCAACCTTAGCCCCGACCCCTTCATGAATCCCACTACACAAACTCCACCACTCAGCAGTGCAGAGCCCCCTATCCTTTGTGTCAGTGCCTTGTCAGCCTCCCAGGAGAAAGACCAAGCTTCCCCAGTTGACAAAGACAGCCAAATAGAACAACAAGCCACTGCTGATTCCTATGCTCCTAAAGCCACTCCCTCGCCAACCAAAACCACTGTGTCATCTAATGCTATGATAGTGGACTGTGGAGAGGATGTAGCATCTACCTCCTGTGATGCCTTCCATGGCATGGAGGACTTACAAAGCACAGCTGCCCTTGGGGCTCCCTTTGCATACACCTGTCCATGTACCTCCTCTAATCCCCTTATCAGTCAAGATCTTCCTAATGTTAAAGCAACGCCAACCTTAGAATCAGACTCAGCCTCACCAAAGCCACAATCACCAGAACCCATGGAAGAAAACAAAGATGAGTCTACTCCACCAGCACCACCAAAGCAAGACCAAGCAACTGTGTCTGATGAGGACCCCAAAATGACAACCACTTTGGAGATTACAGATACTGCTGGGGCTGAAGTAAGGGGCACATCACAGAGAGCAGCCTCTTTTGTAAGGGAGACGCGTCAGAGATTTCATTTTGGTTCATATGGGAGGGAAGATCAGGTGGAAGGCGTTAAGATTAGTGGATTGGCTCCAAGTGAAGTGCAATATGCTTCTGTCCCCAACAACCTTGCCCCAACTCTCCCCTCTCCAATGTCACGTCCTGAGAAGAAGACCTATTGCTGTGCTGAGTGTGGAAAAGAGTATGCTAGCCGCAGCGGACTGAAGGTGAGGGGAAAATATGTGAGGTATAAAAATAATGTCCATTGAGGACATGTGTGGATATGTTAGCAGCATAATTGTTATAATACACAGTTTTTTTCAGGCTTAAAAAATATCTTACAGCTTTAGTGCTGTACTGTATCCTGCAATTCAGGACTAATACTTCACTATAATGAGCATCTTTATCGTGAAACCTGAAGATCACTCATACTGTGTTGAAATATTAGTTCAGTATTAGTTTTTTATGCACCCTAAAATAAAAACCTACATGTTCCAGCTACATGTTCCAGTCATATGTCAGAATAAACTACCCATGGAGTTCACTGTATACTGCATTATTTTGGGTATGTTCGGTGGTTATACCTAGAATACCTAGAATAACCCTAAGTATGATTAAATATACTAACAAATTCTATTCATCCCCAGGGGCACATGAAACATCATGGTGTGGTAACCAAGACATCACGCCCATCAGCCCGGAGTAGTCGTTCCTCCACTGATCAACTTCCATCTTCTACATCTATGACGTCCTTGAACATTCCTGCCACCAGGAGCTCAGCAGGCTTTTGGAACCAGTACCAAGCCTTCCTTAACACCAGTGCTGAGCCAACTGATGACCCAACTGCTGGAAGTCAAGGAGAGGATGAGTTGACACGGTCAGCAAACTCATCTGTTCGACCTCAGGTGGATCCAAGAGTTCCCGAAGAAGAAGATGAGGAAGAAGGGTCATAACTCTTGTCAGTTTGATTGGCTGGATGATATTCCTAATGTTTTCAATCACTGTTTACCTTTTGGTGAAACTCGATGGACTTTTATGTATCACTGCTTCCTTAACCTATTTCAAGTAGCCTGTCAGTTGGATAGTCAGAGTAATACTGTATGTTTGTATGTAAAAAAATGTGAGTCAATCCACTTGGCCTTGTTGTGTTAAAAATAGAGTTATTGTACAAATAAAGATAAAAATATTCAAGAAGTAACAAAGTGAGTCCAGTTATTGCTGGATTTGTTAAAAAGTGACAAAAAGTATGCCTTAATAGTTTGAAGCACATTTCTAACAAAAAAACAAAAACAAAACAACAACAACAACAACAACAATATCTATATTTGGATATGGGGAAAGATTATTTCTGTCATATTGATGTTTCATACTAGAGCTGGGTCAAATAATTTACGGTGTTTGTTTGAACTTACCAGCAGTTTCAAATGGGTCAGGTTTAGCACTAATCTGTTATTACTGCAATGACTGACACAAAGTATACTAAAAGAATAGCTTAAAATAATTAATAAAACTTCATAAACATTTAGGTACTCATTGTGGTGTGCCATGTACCAAAACTGATCCAACTGGCACCAAAGGAGGCTCAAGCTAACCAAAAGAAAATTTCTTTGCAAGTGCTACAACCTATTTCTGTTTCATACCTAGAAGACTGCTTCAGAGACACTGATATAAAAGAGGACATTAGGTAAGCAAAACTAAATTTTTCTTTGTAAGTGGAAGGAAGGCCAACAATATGAATGTTTTTCTGTGGGGAATATAGTCTTTTGTCCCCTCTTTTGTGGTTGAGATAAACTACTCACACACGTCATTGTGGCTTTTTCACTATATTGTCCTGTCAAACCAGAAGCACAGCTGCAGTGTTCGTAAAAACTCTGTGAGGACATGGTCTTTTGTGTGACCTTTGACCTTCATTTTTGTGAATATTATTATTATTGTTGTTTGGTCCTAAAGTACTATCTGTAACTTTTTCAGTTACTAAAGTTACTAAAACTTTATGTCACTATAAATATCATAAGTCTATGTCTGTTTGTTGTAAGCTGTACTTTCAGTATTTCCATATTAAAAGCCAATTTGGAAAAAAACTTGCTCAGTCTCGTTTGGGAGAATTTTACACTACAAATATTGTAACTTGGTGGACTGACGTATTGTTTGGCATAAGAATAGCATGTATGAATGCTTGTAGACATTTGTGTCTCTGACTGTAGATGCCATGATCCCAAGCAGTCACATGCCACTGCTCCCTGCCAAGACAATCAAAGCTGCTTGTCTTGTGTCACATCAGCCAGGTTTGAGGGGAATGAAGGAGGCCAGCTGACTTTCCATGGCCAGCACTGCAGGATAAGTCAAGTCTATAGTTGCCATTGCCATAAAAATGCATGCCACAACATGCACAGCAGTCAAGAATTATGATCACTGACCACACTGACACTACTTTAAAAGATTACAAAGACCTTTCTACTTAGAGAAAGCAGAAAAACAACAGAATCCAAGGCCAATATGAAGCATGGATGTACTGTGGGAGGTTGTATGTCTCATGTAGTTGTTTAAATGTATGTGCAATGTGAACATTAGGGGGCGCAATCCCCCTTTTTAAACAGTTTGACACTGCATGTAATATACCGTATGTTTGTTTGTGCATCACTGTTTAAGAATTAGTGTTATTAAGATTATGTTTGCGTGTGCAAAAGACACCGGAAGGCAGAAATAAACGGACAGTCAGCCTTGTTTAAGTCCTTACACTATGTGAACAGTAGTTCAGTAATATTTGTCTATTGCCTTTGGCCTGAGAAGAAAGTGTTAAGTGCAAAAACGTTTCTGAGGTTATAGAAACGGATCTTTAACTTGATGGAATCTGGTTATTTTAAACGTCATAATTATACTCATTGGACCAGATAACTATGGGTTAATACCAGAATTACCACATTTTTTAAAATATTCCTATAGAAACTTCAAATATGAGTTCACTTTATTTCGTAATTTTCTAAAGAATTGATCAATCCAGTGTTTGCACGCTATTCTCTGTTGATAGTACAGCGTCGTGCATTTTAGGGAGGACTAAGGCATGTAATCACTGTCTAACCGTGCCAGGTTTAAGCCAAGGTCAACAAGTTGATTCCAGCCCTGAACGTTAGAGGGCCGGGTGATTTAAGAGGGGGAGGATTACAAGCTCCTACTTTCCATCTAAGGGTCTCCGTGGAGTATCAAACTACCACGTCTGCAGCGGGGAGAGAGGGAAGCGCATAGGGGATCAAAATAAGAGAAGTGGAGGATAGGGAAGAGAGAACAGCGAGGAGTTGGACTGCTTCACGAAAACAAAGTCGGCTGCAGCATCTGGAGCAAAGCGCAAACCTAACTTGGACATAAAATAGGCACAGCCCCCCTTTTCAGACTTCCTGCTACAAGTAACTTCCGATAATTTGGTTAAAATTTGCCTAGACGTGAGAAGAATGCACAGACTGGACAAGTACTCTTCCCGTTTTATTTAACTCGAGTAATAAGTTGCGGAGACGTGCTGTTGCATAATCCTCTGGAAGCGTTTTGTGCTTTCCGCTAAGTCGATATCGCTTGCGCCTGGACATACGTTTGGGGATCCCTGTTGTTAAGATAATGTTTTGACAAATACCAAGTATTGCACTTAGTGTTGCACAGAAATCTATCTGCGTTTAACTGTTTTTGGAGAGTCAAGTAATGGCACCAGTGCTGAAATCGCTTGTCCGATTGCTGCTGCTGGCAGCGGTGTGGGAGCTGAGCGCACAGGAACCGACGGAGCGACAGATCAATCCAGAGGTGAGGAATAAAACCATATGCGAAAAGTTAGTTCTGAATTCAAAATTAAAGCCAGGTAAATACATCTGCAATACATCTGCAATACATTAATACCAGTCAGATAAATAAACGCAGAATAGAAATATAAAAGTCATATTAATACATCCAGACTTGAGGAATAAAGCCAGATAAATACATCTAAAGTTCAAGAGCAAAGCAAAGTGAAAACTAGGATAATAAAATCAGGAACAAAGAAGTAATGGTAACATTTAGGAGAAATGTAAAACTGTGCAAATAATGAGTAACTGTGATATATTGATTTATTCTACATACATATGTACATTTCCAACTTGAAAAAAATGTTTCACTGCAATTATTTACTGGTTACATATATGACCTTTATACACATTTGCATGATCATTTCAACAGTTGCCTGTTGTTGGCACAGGGATATGGGAAGGGTTTTGACCCTGGGTTCAAGGAAGCAGCCCATAATGATGAGAGCGCTCATGAAAACACTGAATGCTGAGAGGGCAAAATCAGGAGAGCAAGAGAAAAAGCAAATACAAGCTCAATACATGCGCTTGTATTGTGTTCAGGGCAGAGACAAAGGCATTTTTTCTAGGAATGGAGGTGGGGAGGGTTGGATGCAATTATACTCAGAGGGCTGGGGAGCAGTACAGTAATTGTTGACATCTGTCCTGAGCTATGGCTGAGCGGACTGAGGGGAGGTGGGTTTTACAGTGTGAGAGGTTCTACAGCATCTCAGCCATGGTCAGTGGTGGAAAAACACTTACTGTAGTTTGAACTCTAGTTCTTTCAGTACCCCCAAGATGGAGTACCAGGACCAAGTAGTGGTTTAGAAAAGGGACGATTTAGCAGAAAACGTCCTGTGATAATGTTGCAGGACGTGTCTTTCCTACACACTTCCTTCCTTCACTGTCATTTGTAGATACCGTTTGTATGTGTGTGTGAGTGTCTGAGGGTCTGTGTATATGCATGCATGCCCATGTTGTAGAGAGTCCTAAATGATTTTATTAGATCACACGGTGGTAACAAATGTCTCTTTAATCATACCTATGGACTATGAATTATATTTCCAGCTGTGCCAGTGGAAGAAAACCGAACTCCACTGACCTACATTAGACTGTAAAGGCACAATCTGTAAAATGTAAACAGAAGAGTCACCCCACGACCATAATGGAAAACACAGGACTGGAACCTATGATCACATTTAAGTGTTAAACTAACACCAAACAACAATTATATATGTTACATAATGTTATTCAGTGGAGGCTGTACATAAGACCTATATTTCCAGTTTAAAAAAAATAAAAGAATGTGATACATTTTGATACAATCTTTATCTGTAAAATGTTAACAGCTATTTCTGTTATGTGATACATGTACGGGGAAACATACAAGAATACAGTATATCTAACTACTGACTATTGGCTAAAGCAGTAGTTACTAGAGATGCAGATCTCAAGGAATTTTCTTAATCAACAGTTTGGCATGTTAACACTCAGTGCATCACATTTTTAATCCACTGGTGACCCATATCTTCCTAACCTAAAAAGTGGGAACAGTATTTGATCAAGAAATCATTTAAACATAACTCATAACAAAAAGAATGGATTCATTTAAATTTGGAGTGATCTGAATATTTTTGGTTTCTATTCTGGTACAAGTTCACAATATGTAATATGGCAAACTACACAGCATGTAGACTTGAATGGCACTTTAAACAATGTGTAATCACTTTTTAAAATATCAACAAAAGGTGCAGCTGCTGAAGCCTAAAAATGAAACTCTGTAAATCATCACCATCAACAAGAACAGCGCGGTGAATCCACCAAACGGAGCATGTTGATTATATTTATTTAAGAGAAAGAACTTTTAGCTATAACTTATGTATACATATGCGATTTTTATGGTCAGAAAGTGCTGGTAGGTCCTAAAAATACTATCATGTTTCTGTGGACGTTTGCACCAAAGGACAGGCTTGGCCTGAAGTGGCCTGGAAAGTTTCTTATACTTGTAGGGATTCACTGATTTGGTGCTTTTACAAAACCGCCGTTTCCTGTCTCTTTGTTTTCTTTACTGAAATATCAGATGTTTGTGACCTCATCTACCGCCATAAACCCACAAGGGACCAGTATGAGCGCACAGTTCCGCTATATGTAGGATGACCGAGTCAGCAGCAGTGTTTTAACTAACACTTAACTGAGTGGTTGTATGTTGGTCCGTGGGTCTGTGTTAGTGAGATAAGCAGGTAGGGGTTATAAGAATGTATAAGTCATTTCCTCTGCTCTATGGCAGAGACAGGAATTGGGAGGTTGGTTTTTGGTTCACTGCAGCCACCTGTCTGATACACGCACATACATCTTTTCCCACACTGCATGAGCACTGATCTATTTTTAATCACATGCACACAGAAATGGCTACAAGCGGGGGTTATTCACTACAGAGGAAGATAAATGGACATGAAATGAGATGATGTAAGTGAGACAGGCAGGACAGTGAAAAGGCTGTTAATGACCAGAAAGGAAGGCATTGTACCAATGGGACTGATGCAATCTGGGAAAAGGACAGTTGGAAAATGAAGCCGTTATCCAGCTGTCATGCACACATCCTGTATGAATATATTTCTTTCCTTCTGCTCCTAACAAGAATAAGCATTGATTTAAAAGGCTTCAGACTGGTTAAGCCGGAAACTTTACACCAGTCCCATTTTGTTGTCTTATAAATCATTCAGAGGAAGGGAGAAAGGGTGCGTAGTTTTCAGACAAAGACACATCCTTGGGATCAGCAGTGACTGGCTTGAGGGCAGCCTCCCTCAGGAAAGATAGGAGGTGTTACAGGAAATAAGGGAATACTCATGAGCTCATTTCCTGTTTATAAAGGAAGAAAGCAATGAGCCAAATCTTGGAGAAGTTTTGTTTTGCTTAGTTTTTTTTTTTTTTCCAGAGACAATCCAGATTAACTTCTTGCCCAAACGACATTGGAGGAGATGTACGTTTTTCACATTTGTGTCACCAGATTAGTGCTGCTGGCTGAAGCGGGGTTGTTTTAATAGAGAGGAAATGCACACACTCAAGTTGTGTTTCCATCACTTCAGGGGGCATTATACTTACATTCATTTCCTGGAGATTTACCTTAACCATTAACCACTACTTGCCTAACACCTAACCACCTTAAACTAAGTCATCACTGTAAAATGTAATGATTTACATTTTGGGGACTTGCTTTTTGTCCCCACAACATGAGTAATACCAGACCACACACACATCGTAAATGCAGCATTTGCCTCGGGCAAATGTTCATACAGTGAGAAAGAATCTAAACGTTTGGTTTTAACATATGAACTATATACCTACAAAAAAAATTCTGTCTCTCACACACAAAAAATACACTGCAACAGCCAATGACAAGATGTTGCTAGTGAAGTGGGGGCAATAATTTTCTAGTTTATGACAGCAGACATAATACTGCAGCTCTGTGAACAGGGTGAGTGGATGTGTGTGCTGTATATCCAGCATGCCTCAGCTGGACTGCCTTCAATGTTGACCAGAGTTTCTTTCCATTGGCCCTCACAGAATGGAACAACTGACTTCTGAAATTCAATCCCTCCCTTTCTCTTTCTCATCCTATG
This sequence comes from Monopterus albus, assembly GCF_001952655.1. Taxonomy (NCBI): domain Eukaryota; kingdom Metazoa; phylum Chordata; class Actinopteri; order Synbranchiformes; family Synbranchidae; genus Monopterus; species Monopterus albus. The sequence continues at coordinate 1,708,200 of NW_018127946.1, read as the reverse complement.
TAAAACGAGCGCTCTGCCTATTGACATCCATAGCAACCATTGTTTGATTGTTGAAGCTCCTCCATTAGTCAATAAACTCGCATCGCTGCATATGAGCAAGCTGTGAACTAGACCTCAAAATCCTGGATTTGGCTTTCTAAAAGTCCTTTTGCTCTTTGCTGCACTGTTAAAAATTACAAAAATGGCCTTTTCACACCAAAATGCAGCAGATTCAAGTACTGTAGACCAGCGATTCTCGACCAGCGGTCCTGTGCCCCAGGATTTAATGAGTTGCCAGGGGTATTTGGAAAGACTGTAGAGTAGCTCAGCTAATTTAGAAAAATATAAAGTATGATTTTAATTTTAAAGAAATCCTCATATTTAGTCAACTGTAAGTGAACACTAAGATCTGAGAATGCTGGGAAGCTAGTTAGCAAGCAAGCCGAGAAATTTAATCACCTAAAAACACATTAAATGATTAAAATAGATAAAGTAATACATCAACTGTTCAAATAGCTTAAATACATGGAAAACAGTTAAAATAGTTAGAATAAAGTAGCAGATAAATAGTAAAATAATGGATAAACTCCTGAAATAGCTTGTTTAAGTGTTGGATAAATGGTGAAAGAGCTAAAAGTAATATATAAAAAAGTGAAATGGTTATGGATAAATGTGACATTGCTATAAGTTAGAGGAATGGCTGAAATATTTAGCCTCAGAGTGGATTAAGAATTAGTGTGATGACATCTCCACTGACTCTATAAGGACTGTTTCTTTTACAGTAACAGCGGATCATGGGAACGCTGAATAGTTCCAAACATTAGGAGCAACACCACAGAGTTACACTGACTTAGCTGCAGTTTTATTTTTTATTAATGAATAAATAGTTAAATGGGTGAAAGTAATAGACAAATGCTGAAATAGCTAGCTTCAAGCAGTGTATAAAGCGAAATAACTAAAAGTTATGGTTAAAATAGTTTAAAAAAAATAATGACTAAACAGCGGAAAGAGTTTGATCAACGTAATGGATAAATATTTGAGATTATGGGTTGTCAGTAAAATGAGAAAACACTGGGTACCACTGCTCTACATTAAATTAACTGGGACTGTCATCTCCTGCTACTGCTGTAGTTACTCAGACCATTAGTGTGGGCAAACATAGCCCACGGTGATCGTGAATAAGACTTTGTCAAATCACGGAGCTCATGAAAGAGATGTGGAAGCCTTTAAGTTAAAACAAGTGTTCAGTGTCATTCAACAACAGCCATTTGACCGAGCTGAGCAAGGTAGGATTTTGAAAGAAAGAAAACAGTATCAATGGAAAAGAGAAGAATATGATTTCAATCCAAGTACAATCAGGCATTAAACATCCATTTTCTTGTATTCAGGGTGAACTGCATCCAACGCTGAGATGATAAAGTTTATGTTTAAGTACAGGAGAGGAAACTACATCAATAAAAGGAGTCACTCAACCTCTAGATCTAACTAACCTCCATCTTTCCCTCCTTGTGCTCCTCTTTTTCCTGCTTATGTGGATGTTCTGTAACAGTGGCAAACAGGCAGTCTTTATGTGTCCACTGGAGCTACATGGGTGAGTCAGAACCAGAAAGGGCTCATTCAGGGGTGAAGTCTAAACACTGAGGCCTCCATGTCTCCCTAAGACAGACAGAGAAAGAGAGATTAGACATTCAAGGGCCTCGAGAACTGCTATTCACTGCAGCCCATATCAGACTATGATGCTGGATAAGCATCAAGGCTTTTCATACAGTGTAGATTTAAACCTACAGATCATTTATGTCAGCACTATTTGATTTCAGTGGATTTGATTTGATTTATTTATTCTTTCAAGCATGTAAGATTCTTTGATATGTCAACACACATAATTTCACACATATCCAACAAATGCTAATCCAATATCAATTTGCTTATACCTAGTACATGCTTGAATGGAGTAGGAAGAAGTTAGACTTATCCAGTCCTACCCCCTGACATCATCTTACCATCATTGGTTTGCAAGCAGTATCTCTACATAGATAATTCTCTTCTACACCACACAAGTAATATACTAAAGAATTATAACAGAGTGTTAACATTCGTAAATGCTGAAACAACACAGTTAAACATGATTTCATGATTTCTTTGCATTTCCCAAATATTAGCAGTAGATTGGTTATATAGCAATAACTGAGCAGCTCTGGGTGTGGTTGTCCATAAGTATTTACCCTTAAGACTCTGGGTTTTCCACAAGAGAGGGATGAGGGAGAAGAGAGGAGAAGTGGTGGAGTGACGAGGCGAAGACAGAGACATGGACGTGGAGGGAAAAGCTTCACTTTGAGGTTTGGATGCGTCTAGGAAGAAATTCCCAGTTAAATTACTGACTGATGCTGCTGCTTGACTGGAGACATTGGCTGAGGTTGCTCAAGGCCCGAGTCTCACTCTGGGACACTCCCTATCTTTCTTGCTTTTCTTTCTCAATCCCCTACTCTTCACATACATTACAGCCTCTAGAACTATGGCTTTTAAACCATACTATCCAAAGCAAGAAAAAAGTCCCCCTTCCCAGTAAAGTCAGCCATTTTTGAAAGGTAACCTTTATCAGTCAAGCCCATGCTATATCCAAAGTATCAAGCGCATCCTAAAAGCACATCAGAAGCTGACAAAAACACTGTGCACAGCAGCATATCAAAATGGTCCCGGTTGCACAGCGCACACAATAGCCACTGTG
>NW_018127946.1:1696476-1705443 GCF_001952655.1 Monopterus albus | reverse complement strand
TGGGAGAGGTGGAGGAGAGCGAGAGCAGTGAAGCCGCTGGCTCTGGTTCACATGTCAAAGCAGCACTGCAGTGCAAAGACTTTCCAGGGGAAAGTCAGGTCATTCTTAACAGAGCTGAAAGATCTGGATCATAGAAAAACTCAGCAACCACCATAATATGTGCCCTAAGTGGTTTAAACAAATGCTTTCAGCATGTACAGACTCAGTAACACTGGTCAGAGATGTCGCAATCTGCACTGAAACACAAACAGCTAGAAAATAATGTCAATATAGAAACTGAAGTTAAGCTTCAACTCTTTCATGGGGGTTTCCTCTTTTGATTTCTGACTTACAGGGTTTCTGTTGACAGTGTTCTTTCATGCTGACCTTAGTTTCAGCTAGTTTAACTAAGTTTTAACTATGGGCTTCACTGGAAAGCTCGATGTTGATAGTTGAATAGCTTTGGTGTTTAGTCATTAAATGGAGGCATGCCAGGTTTCTGAACGTGACGTTGCTTCTGCTGGCTACAAGATACCAAAACACAGAAAGACATTATTTTCACTGTGAGTGAGGAATGTGTTTTTGCTGCAGTCTTGCAAAAACATCCTGAACTTCTGGTCCTTGTAACTGATAGTCAACATCTTAACAAACAGTTCCCTCAACAGCAAAAGTCAGGTGACCTGTTTATAAAGTGTTTTTGTGCCTGTTTCCATTTAAAACTCTTTTTTCTTTCTTTTTAAGTTTCCTTGGTATCATTTTGCAATGTTTCTCACACAAGACTTTTTTTTTTTGCTCTGCAGTCATGGCTGCAGCAGTACGGCTACCTGCCCCCAGGGGACATGAGGACTCACGCTCTCCGCTCCCCTCAGTCCATCTCCTCAGCTATCGCTGCCATGCAGAGGTTCTACGGCCTCACAGTCACCGGCACCTTTGACGAAAAGACCACTGAGTAAGATACAGCGCCTCAAACCGCCTTATTCTACATAGAGCCTAGTACAAGCACAGCTCTGCTCAAGTAGATCAAAGCTGCTCTTTCCGACCTTATTGTGAACAGAGCATGTTTGTGTCTGGCAGGGCCATGAAACGACCACGCTGTGGAGTGCCAGATAAGTTTGGTGCCGAGCTGAAGAGCAACCTGCGAAAGAAGCGCTACGCCATCCAAAGCCTGAAGTGGGACAAGAGAGACATCACTTTCTCGTAAGTCAGCAAGGCTCCAAATGAATGTGATGCCTGTGCATGAATACGATTGAACATTCCCCAAAGTTATTTCACATTATAAATTGCTTGTTTAATTTTGTCTTTATACCCCATAAACTGAGAAAACCCAAACTGATGAGGCAAGTTCAGGAAACTATTGAGTTAATAACATTTTCTTCTGTGGAGAGATATTAACTTCCTTCCTTTTCCATCCTTTCCCTTCACACACAAACAATCATACTCTTCAGCATACAGAACTACACGCCGAAGGTGGGTGAGTACGAGACCCACGAAGCCATCAGGAAGGCCTTCAGGGTGTGGGAGAGCGTCACCCCACTTCGATTTCGGGAAATTCCCTACAGTTACATACGGGATAAGGTGGAGGACTTTGCTGACATCATGCTGTTCTTTGCTGAGGGTTTCCATGGTGACAGCAGCCCATTCGATGGCGAGGGTGGCTTCCTGGCACATGCCTATTTCCCTGGCAATGGCATTGGTGGTGACACCCACTTTGATGAAGCTGAGCCGTGGACAATTGGAAACCAGAATCTGTTTGGTGAGGCTCCATGTTGATAAAAGTTTTTTTTTTTTTTTGTAATTCCTTAAAACCTGATGACAGAAGAAAAGCTTAAATGTTGGGAGTTCCTTTGTATATCTGGAGTCAGGACTTTCTGTTGTAAGCAAAACAGGCAGCAACATGTCCAGTCTTGTGTCAGTACATCTGAGGGGAGTGAATGCTCCAGGGTATGTTAATACAGCCGACATAAGGACAAGTTTATTTCTGGAGTGCAGCAGACACACAACTTGGCAGTGTCAGCTGTTTTGTGTCAAACCCAACTTCACATGACCTGCAGCAGCTGATTTTTATTTTTGATCTGCAGATTCATGAGGAAATGGCATGACTTTGAGTCACTTTAAAATAAGGAAACAGGAACATTTACTCCTCTCATATAACTCATCTCATCAGCATGAGATCAAACCTGTTCTACTGAATGTCTTACAATTTACTCTCATTTATTTAAAAAAGTCATTAAATGATGTTTGGTGCTGACATTGTTCCAGGTAATGATGTATTCCTGGTTGCGGTGCATGAATTGGGCCACGCTCTGGGTATGGAGCACTCCAGTGACCCATCAGCCATCATGGCTCCCTTCTACCAGTGGATGGACACTGAAAACTTCCGGCTTCCTGATGATGACCTCAGAGGCATACAGCAACTCTATGGTGGGCTGGAGTTATTATCCAATTCACTATTAAAAACTCCTAATTCCTGGTTGCATTTCTCACTATCACATCTTTGGGGTATAAGGAGCTTTAATGATATGCCACCAAAAATCTATCACTGTATCCAAAATGGTGGCACTTTTGCATCAAACCTCTTCCATGCTTATTCAGCTGCCTGATCCAAATACATGATGCGTTAAAGACTAGAGTTAAGGTCAGATCTAAAGAATTTTCATATGTCCTTGTTCATGTAGGATCTGGATCAGGCCCTCAGCCCCCTCCTGTAACACCCCGTCCACCTTACGACAACCCTGAGCCCACTTATGCACCAGACACGCCTCGCTTTGGCCCCAACATCTGCGATGGACACTTTGATTCCATTGCCATGTTCAGAGGAGAAATGTTTGTGTTCAAGGTAAAGCCACTGACATGCTGTAGTTGAAGTTTTGGTTTGACAGTCTGTCTCTAGGGCTGATTTTTAATCTCTTTTTGTCATTCTCTTTCAGGATAAGTGGTTCTGGCGAGTACGGCACAACCGCGTGTTGGATGGATACCCCATGCCAATGGGTCACTTCTGGAGGGGTTTACCCACTAATATCAATGCAGCTTTTGAACGTGAGGATGGTAAATTTGTCTTCTTTAAAGGTAAGTCTGGCTTTAATATACTGACAAAACAGCTACAGCACATGATTTGAACATCAGTAAAACAAGTCACTGTCAAACAGGCGAACTTTTGCAGATATCACATCTGTTATCTTTCTGTTTCTGTGTTTGTTTGTCATGACTCTGCCTCCTTCTGCCTTCCTGTCTCTCCAGGGGACAAGTACTGGGTGTTCAGTGAATCTGTTCTAGATTCTGGTTACCCTAAGAGTCTGACAGAAATGGGCACTGGGCTTCCCAGTGATCGAATAGATGCTGCTCTCTACTACACACCCACTGGACAGACGTACTTCTTCAGAGCAAACAAGTTAGTCATCCTCATTGTGTGTGCATGTGTCACACGCCACGATGAAACTGGACTGAAAGTTCATAAAGGAAAATCCATTTGCATCACAAAAGATATGTTTGAATGTTGACAGTATAAAGTTCAAACATATGAAGTCAGTCACTTAAACTGAATTACAAACCTACTCTTTATCTAAACATTAAAACAAAACATGATGGAACTTTGAAGCTTGCTGAGCCGTCCTGTATTTACACCATAGTCACTGTTCTAAAAGAGTTGGGTAATATGTGGCATTCAGTGATTATCATGGTGCAAACAGTCACCTACATAAACATACTGTAGTCCCTGACAGTTCAGAAAGGTTTATGTTTTTATTTTCAAAACAAACAACTGAGATTGCACATTGCCCAGAGACCAGACAACATCTCAATCTCTTGTCTTTTCAGAGCTGTTGTAAGAGCTCACACCACTCCATCTGCCATATTTCTACAGAAACAACACTGGTTTGTGGTCAGCCAAGGGCTTTAGTTCAGCAGAAATACACACTCTGAATCAGGGTGGTTGTTATGATTTCTGGGTCAAGAGCAAATCATGTCTCAAGGCATCTGAGAAAAGTCTTGAGTCAGGTCTAGGTTCTGTTTGAACATGTTTTAAGCCAAGTCTGGAGTCTTTTAGTGTTTGTTCAAATCAGTTTGAAAGTGCAAGTGAAACTGCAACTCAGGACTCATGTCAAGACTTAGATCAAGTCCAAGTCAAGTATTTAGTCTTTTGTGGAAAGTCAAAGCCAAGTCCCAGTTGCTGTAGGACTAGGTCAGTTCAAGTATCAGCTCTGTCAGACAAGTCCCAAATCCTTAAAGGCAAGTCCACCAGAACAAGTGTCAAGTCTTTGAGGAGAAGTCTGGAGTCAAAGTCCTGTGTCTGTCAGAGACAGTCTCGCATGTCACGTTTCAAGTATTGTAGAGTGAATCCAAGTCAGGTTTAAGTCATTTCAGCTCAAATCAAGTCTTTTGCCTTTTAGGGAAAGTGTAGGCCAAGTTTGGAGCTAATTGAGACAAGTGTCATGTCTTTTATTGCAAGTACAAGTCAAATCTCAGGTTTGTCAGAACAAGTCTCAAGTCAATTTTAGGAAAGCTCAAGTCAGGTGTGAGTCTTTATAAACAAATTTCAAGTTAAGTTCTTAAGGAAAATACAGAGTAAAGTCAAGTCTCAGTTCTTTCAAGCTAGGTCCATATCAAGTTTTTTTATTGCAAGCCCCCTAACCATTTCACTCTCATTTTTTGTTTAGATATTACCGTTTCAATGAAGAAACACGAGCTGTTGACGATGGCTATCCAAAATCTATTAGTGTGTGGCAGGGAGTGCCTGACAATATCAAGGCAGCCTTCATGAGCAAAGACCAAGGTGAGTGTCTCATGTATTATATTATCTAGATTATTTTCTCACAGCTTAGTGTGAACTGTGCTTTTCTTTGAGTTCATCTTTGTTTCTCACATTTCTTTCTTCCACTCCTCAGCATACACCTACTTCTACAAAGCCAACAAGTACTGGAAGTTCAACAACCAGATGATGCGTGTGGAACCAGGATACCCCAAATCGGCCCTTCGTGAATGGATGAGGTGCCCCAATGACGATCCCAAGACAGACGGAGGAAGAGGTGGAGGCGGACACGACAAGGATAAGGAAAGAGAAAAGGACAAGGAGCGGGAGGATAAGGACAGAACTAGAGATAAAGAGAGGGAGAGAGAGAGGGAGAGAGTGTGGGAAAGAGAGAGGGAGAAGGAGACAGGGAAGGATTACTGAAGTGGATGAGGAGGGAGGGGCAAGTGGCGGAGCCGGAGCAGCTGCAGTGGTGGTGCCTCTGTTCCTGTTAGTCTGTGTGATCGCAACGCTGGCAGCTTTGGTGTTTTTTCATCGGTACGGTACCCCACGCCGACTCCTCTACTGCCAACGATCGTTACTTGACAAGGTGTAGACAGTGGAGGGAGGGGAAGGAGGGGGAGGGAGAAAGACAGGGAGAGAATTAAAAACTATGGAAGGAAATGATGAATACAGATAATAGAGAGCGAGAGAAAGAGAACAGGAAAAAGAGCAGAAGGAAAAGTGCCAGACTTGCATTTTGAGATATTTTCACCACTGCCAGATTCCTTTTGCTCTATCTCTCAACCGCTTTTGTCTTTTTTCTCTCCCTTGTTTCTCTGCCTCGCTCCTCATGATTACTGACGCCAGCTCATTGCTGTTTGTTTTAGCCTTTTACAGATGTCTTACTTTTAGGTTTTGTCAGTGGTCAGTGTTTACGTCCTTGTGAATTTCCGCTTCAAACCTGCATCTTCCTGATGCCCATCCTAGCATGTTCCTTTGAGTAAGCAAACTATTTGTTTGATCATTGTTCTCCCTTGTTAACCTGTGCACGCTCACATAAACACACACATTTGGAAACCACAGAAGTAGTGGCGTTGTTTTTAATCTTCCAGTAAAGCAACATGTCAGAGCCAGTATGAAAAGTAAAAGCAGAAATAAACATTATTGTTATGAAGCATGAGAAGCACATTCATATCAGAGTAAAGCATACTTTTCCTTTTTTATATCAATGTCTTTAGTGGTAATTATTATTATAAATGATATCATTATTATTATTAGTATTACTATTATTGTTGTTGTCCTCTTTGTAAAGAATGTGTTTTTGTACATTGTCATTAAAAAGTCCTGCTGGACAGTGACATACAGTTTTGAAAGTGGCCTTAATTTTATATATGTGGGGACAGTGAATGGGGAAAGGGGTTATGTATTCTTGAAACTTGATTGTTTTTTTTTTTATCTTGACTCTATCTCAAATGAAAATAAATGGAAGATCTGAAAATGACTCCTTTTTGTCATTGCACTTGTTTACAGTTTTCAAATCATGGTGCTACATTACTAGTCAGGGGCTAGAAGTAGTTTAACAACAATGATGATACTAGTAATGATAATAATAATGATAATGATCTAGTTTTCTCAATGAGATTTTATGTGTCCTCATATTTTTAACCTTTTCTTACAAAATAAAGTGATTTCAAAAGACTTTCTGTGCTTTGATTTTCACTTAGTAAAGCATTTATTTAATCTTTCTTTCTTTCTGACATCTTTCTTAAGTTGCTGGTGCTGTCTGCTCTCTTCCTTGTAGTAATATTTAATCTAGGTCCAGCTGCTGTTGACTTATCCAGCTTTTACCTGGACTCTTCTCTGCTACCACTTACACTGATCCCATCGCTCCTCCATCTGGTCTTCCCCTGTCTTCCTGGACCTCCAGGTTTCTTGCTCCCCAACCGCACCACTCTGCTGGGGCTCAGGGACTGGCAGGCCAAAAACTGGGTCGGAAAATACAGACTAGATCCAAAGCTTAAGTACAAACAGGGATGAAGATGATTGTGTAAAGCTGTTGCTGCACAGCAGGAAAACATATCTCAGCTATATGATTAAAGAGAGAGACTGTGTGCGTCCTTGTTTTGCCATGCTTATGAGGAACAAAGAGCCTTCACCAAACATGTTGATGAAGAAAATCATGCAAAGTGAGGACATCTACTTTTTCTAGGGTGAATGCTGGATTTAGATGAACAATGGAAAGACTTAAGTTCTCATTTTGGGATGAGTGGTTGATTGTGGTTAGTGCAGGTCTTCACAGCAACTATATGATTACAAACACGCTCTTATGCATGTGTTGCACAGCTATAAATGAATTTATGCATTATTCACCATGTACATGTGCGCTCTCAACCACCAGTAGTCTGTGAAAGCTCAGACAGCAAACCTAGGCATCTCCCCCCTCCTTAATGTTTCTGCTAATGAACAACCGCCAAGCAGACATTAGACATAATGTAAAGATGACTGACTGCAGGAGCAAGCAAGTGGGTGGGGACGAGTGCCTCTGTGATATGTTATGATTACAGCAGTTCAGCTGTCTGCAATTATAATGATGAGGTATTTTCTCATTGTGCCGAAAAGATTTAGGGCGCCCATTTGTCTCCACTTTGCTGCCGTGTTTTGAAGAGTTGAGGTTGGGGAGAGAAGTCACGAGGCTTTTTTGGAGGTGGTGGGGGGGAGGAGATGAAGGAGGAGTGAGGAGGGTTAAGTCACATTTGGAGACCAGAGATGAAGCAGAATTCCATGAGCAACATCTGGAATTCCAACTGTATCATGTGGGTCAGACACACAGCGTGACATGGCAAGGAGGGGGATGGGAGCTGCTTTGGAACTGTTTAATTTACTTGTTTTGTATCAAGGTCGCAATTAAAAAAAAAAGTTTAAAAAAAAGTGGGGGTTTTCCTCCTCAGCAGGTTTCAGTATGTCTTTTTATGTGCATGATATTTTTCCCCTGCACTTCTCATCTCCATGACTTGCACCCAAACCACTGGGTCACAGTTTGATGTTTTCTGTTTTCCCCAGCTGATTCTGCAGAGTGAAAAAAAAAAGATTTGCCTCAGCATAATTCTTACCCACAGTCCTCTCTTTTCTCTTCTCTGTGTAACTTAAGACCTTTTCTTCACTGCCTGCGAAATGCCACTTATTTTTCACAGTCCAACAAAAGACTACATCACAATGCCCTGGCCTCTTCCAGCTGTCTGCACTCTTCTCATGCTCACATTTCACCCAGATAAGTAAAAAATGTAATATCAAGTCCTGATTCCACTCCTATTTTAATGTGTCATTTTTTCTACAAATAGAAAGTCGTCCAACCATTCCTCCATGCCAAGCGCCTCACATCACATCAACTCATCTCACTATGTCATCTCTCTAGTTAAATTCCACTCGACAAAGGTCTTCAGCAAGCATCTTTTGAGCTCCAGTCTCTCTCTGCGCTGGACACTTCCTGTGCCTGTTTCAAGTTGGCATGCATATAATGAACAGAATGATGAATGGAAACTTCCCACAAGGGGAAATCCTGCACTTGGCTATTGTGTCTCATAATAGTCAGCCCGAACATCATAGTGTAATTGCCAGACCAAGAGTGAGTAACTTTGTCATTAAATGAAGATGAATGATGAACACAAAAGGGTTTTTTATCATATTCTGCCTGGTAACAAGGACATGGAACTAGTGGAGGGAGGCATTTCTGAAGGGAACTGGTGAATGGCTATGTAGGTTACACATGGGTTTCATTTGCATGAGTTTAACTTCTGCCATATCATGCACCAAGCACTAATACAACAAACAGGATCAGAGGGTTTTGCCATCTTCATAGTTATTTTATTCTCACACAACCAAACACACATATAGACATAGGATGTGAAAGGCTTGAGCTTGCTGCAGCATTCGCTTTGTCCACCAAAGATGATGTCATTGCCTTCAGTTTGTTTGTGACCAAATGTTTCCAGAACTAAAGAGAAGTGAGGTGAAATTTGCTTTGTACTGTATGTTCATGCTCAAAGGAAAAAAAGTTTAGTGAAAATTTGGCCATTCCTTGAGCACCACCATCAGGCTATATTTTCAACTGACAAATAAGCATGTTTTCTGACTTACTGTAAGACCCTTAAAGGTGCAATCCAACAATTTAGCACTGCACTTGTAGCAGACAGATAAAAAAAAAAAGAACGTTCACAGTTGAGGAAGCAGAAGACTATATATATATATATATATATATATATGTG
>NW_018127946.1:1672716-1696050 GCF_001952655.1 Monopterus albus | reverse complement strand
GCCCCCCAGACTGGGAGAGTGGCTCCAACAGATCCCAGGAACAACATCTGAGATCTCTGTCCAGAAGAGTGCAGTCATAGGAACAGATAAGATACTGCATAGGACCCTCAAGCTCCCAGGCCTCTGGTAGAGGACCCGAGCTTGAAGGAAGGAAGGAAGGAAAGACCGCCCAGATTTGGAGGAAGCGGGGAATTTTTTTTATATATATATGTATAAACAATGAACATTTAAATATTTCTAAAAAGCAGTTTAATAATCTTAATAATAACATTACCAAATGTCACGGCAGCTTTGTAATGATCTGACAAATACATCAATATGTAACAATCCCATGAAAAGTTGTGGTATCACATTTTGTATAATTTGATATATGCATTTATGCTTTTCATAAGACATCATATACACTTTTGTAATATGTTTACAAAATGCAGTAACTACCCTACTATTGAAAAGAATGATTAAATCAAGAAATTATAAGCATTTTCACAACAGATATTCTGATCACACGCCTGGTCACAACAGGGAACTCACAGGGGAAACACATTAATGATTGTTGCATTCCATTAATGTGTCCCAGTCCAGTAAGCTGTGCCAGTAACCTATCATGTATATTACCAGGAGCCTGAAACTGACTGTTAAGGTTATTAATTAAACCTGTGCACTTCCTGCTATGACATGTCAGAACTCTGTGCCTCTTCATTCCCATTCAAGTGCTTTCTTATTATTCATTGTTTTAAAATAGACTGTGCTGACCTTTAAACAAGGTACTACACACTCTGGAAGGGTGCAATAGTAGTTCTGAGCTGCTGCAATCTCTCACTCACACACACACACACACACATACACATACAAACACACATGCGCGTGTGTGTGTGGTTTAATAGTGGAATACACTGCCAGTGGAACAAAGAGGATCAATAGCTAATATTTTCTCTGCTATGTCTGTATCTTATTATTCCATTAGCTACACATGAAGCTATGCATGGAAAATAACATTTCCCCCATTAGTTATACATAATTTTGAATGCCCCAGATGCCACAATCTCAGTTGTCTCTGTTTCATCATCTATTTCAGATTTTCAGTTTGTGATCTAAAACATACAGCTTTGCTTGTTTCTGTCTTCTTGGGGCTGGATCTGTTTAAAGCCATCAATTTAAAGCTATGTGCCTGTTTTTGTTATACTTAACACAATGTGTGCACTTTGAATCGGGCGTGGTGCAGCAGGAGCATATGCTTTTAAATGTCAAAGGGGTGGTGGTGAAAAAATACAGGTGCAAGGAAGTAGAACAATAACCATTTCATGTGTCTTAGCTTGCTTTTTTCCCCAGGCCCCGCAGGAGATGCTGAATCAGGTTCTACAAGCTCAGCTACCCTCACCCTGACCCAACCATAAACCCCCCCCCCGCCCCTTTACTCAGGGCCTAGTCATGATAGTAGGCACATTTAATCTGATATACGTACAGTCACTGCCTGAACTTGAGACCACAAGAGAAACAGCAAGATCCCCTACTCCTTATACATACTCCTTACTCTTTAATCCCTTCCCACATGCCCTGCTGCATCTTAATGAAATCTCACACTACCTCATGCATAGGCTTTCTCTCTCACTGTGCCTTCCATCGTAACAACCCACATCTGGTTTCCATAAGTACATACATTTCACAAAGAAGAGGAAGGGGGAGGGAAAAAGAGTGGGAGACTGATAGATGAGGGAGAAGGGTGTGTATATATGAAGGGAAATTTAAGGAGTGGTAAGACTGACTTTCAAGATATTGTCCTTCATCATCTCACTAAACTCTTCTCACATATGTTTTTATGACAAAGGCCAGTTTCCCTTCACCGAAGAATAAAAGGAAATCTTTAAGAAGTATACATGTCTGAGAGAGTGCAAGAGTGAGGAAACCATGGGTAAATAGGATACAGACAAGAAAAACTCCATCAGGGGAGGGTACTGAAACACAGACATCAAAAAGGCCACATCAGAGGTGGTCTTTGAAAGTGGAGCTTAGAGAGCCTCTCTGCTGAGTTCTTTACAGTGTTGGACACAAAGACATATGTGGTTACACTGAGGAGGTGAGGTGAAGAGGAGGTGCGGGGACTGCTTACAAAGCAAAACCATACAGTTTTACAGCCCACTCATCGCCACGACAGCGGCCTTGCTCAGCTGACTAGCTGGTCATGGAGGCCTTTACTACTGACCGGAGCTCTACAACAAACACTTGTGGTCCTCCAGCTGTCACCAGTGGTTCTGTAAAAGACCCACAACTGTAGAAAAATTGTCTGCCATCTCTACATCAGTAAACACAGTGCTGCTCACTGTGCCGCTTTAGATTTGCCAAGTCAGGTGTTCCACCAAGCTGGACAGGTCCAGGACTGCCTTTCCTGGTCATGAGCCAAACTGAGAAAACTCCTGGGTTAAAGCTGCAGCGGGTAATTTAGGACTTAAGATTTCACAATGCGGATTTAGTACTAGCACTGGCAATTAACTAAAATTCTTCTTAATTGTGTATGGAGGTGGGTGAGTTACAGGGTTTCTCTTTGATGGGTTCAGCTTTCCATGAGATGATTGCTCAGCTTTTGCTGCTTTGAGACTAGATTAGATGTTGTCACTTCCTGTTTCAGGTGGGGTTAGACAGTTGCTGAGACAGTTATTAATATAATTTTGGCATTATGACTATCAGAACAAGTTGGACTGGGTCTGCTGGTGATGACAACTGGCAGTTAAAATCATATAGTCAGACATATAGTGATTGTAATCTTTAAGCCTACAGATCCAGTCACTGCAGATCACCAGCAATTGGTGCACAATGCATGCCTGTTAGTTTTCTGTCCAACATGATCCCGACCCACTCTGATGTAACACCCACGTGAGCGAATGATATTCTCATGGGATCGAGCCAGATGCAGCTTTTGGAGCCAGGCTCTGTAGTTGCCCTCCGCCGACTCCAAGAGCTCAGGGCATGATAGGAGACATCTGGCTTTCACCTGATCTGAAATTTGATTGGTTTAGATGTTGGATCAACAATGTGCCGTTTTATTGAAACATATCATTTCTTGTATACTTGCAGCAATTGTGATTTTATTAATTGCTATTTCCACTATGAAAGTTTATTCTGTCAGCAGAATGTTGTGTGGTTGATGGTGCCTTTTATCAGTCAGAGAAGCTGAATACAGACAGCGTACAGTACATTACATGTAGTTCTCAGACTGCAGGCAAACTGTGACAGTTCTACTTTGCAATATGAACTGATTTAGTTCATTAAGTATTAATTAAGTGACAAAGCCTTTGGTAAGAGAGATGTAAAGATTCTTAAATGATCTGTACAGATCAAAAATCACTATGACTGTATTTATGCCGTGTCATATCAAATCAAGCCTAGTCAGCTCAAATATAGCAGCAAACTGATATGATGATTGCTTTATATGAGAAATGTTGCCCAAATACATTTTCAGGTACAATAATATGAAGATCAACACAGGTCAGCATGTTATCACTCTCCTTGTCACATAGAAGAATATCATTAAAACAACTATTTGGACCCCGAGGAGAAGCTGAAAAATTTGATTTGATGGCATTTTATTAAATCGAGATCAGATCTAACATGATGTGAACGTTTTTGTGACTTCCTGTAAAGACTGAAGGCTGGTGAAAAGTTCCTAAGCTGTCTGTACTGACTGTGGATTTTTGTCACCACCCACTGCTGTTGCTCTAATCAGCTTACCAGGTGAGACACATTTCATCTCGAATGAGCCTGTATTGTTCTGTTGAGTAGTGCATTTACTCGTTTAGGTTCCTTCCCTCCTGTCAAAGACACCAAAATCTTTGGAAGGTGGTGCAAGAATTCAGGAGTTTGTCCAGTCTTAAGGTTTTAGAGTCTTTAGGTTTTGTCCCAGGACTACCTGTTGTCTTGAATATTTTCTTGAGAGAACTCAATTCCCCCATATTGTAGGTTTATTGAAAGCATTGTTACCTTGCCTTCTCTTTTTCCTTTAGCACACTATCCTAAATCTCAACTAAAACAATCCCTTCTAACTTTCTATATGCCAAGGCTTCATCACTTTGCCGCAAGTTCAACTTATCTTCAAACATCTCTGACACAAATGCATATATTAGATGCTCTCATTCCTCCTAGGCTGCTCCACTTAGAAATTTGTTATTGGGCTGCCAGAGAGATGCCAGGGTGAAGGATTCATTGGTTCTTCCAGAGTCCAGACACAGTGAGTTGCATCAGGGTAGAAAAATGTTATACTCAGCGACCATGGGGCTGTAATTACATAGGAGCAATGCTGAGCTCTGCAAGATGACTCTCAAGACTGAAGAGACTGAACAAGGCATCAGAAGAGGGAAGAGGGCAAATACATGATTTACAAGAGACTCAGAGAAGAGTGGGTAACAGAGAGCTAGATGCTCAAGAGGGTAATTGCTCCCAACTAAGAGAAAAACCACACAGATAGATATTAAATGATGGGAAATGGCATTGGTCTTTTTCCTTACATGGCGCTAAGAGAAGGTGGTGTTTGTCAAAATACAGACTACAGGAGTTGTTGACTGAGTTGTGTGGGTACATCACATCTCTTATAAGATTGTTCCAACGTCCTCTGTGTAAAATGTGTAAAAATACAGTTACAAGTCATGCATTCATTATGTTACTTAAAGTACTAATGTATTAGCATCAAAACATACTTGAAGTACTAAAAGTACTCATGCAGAACGGCACATTTAACATTAGTGCACGTCATTATTGGATTTTAATTACTGATGCATTATTGTGTACATCACATGTCATGCTGCAGCCGCTGGTGGTGGAGGCTAGTTTTAACTGCTTATATGCATTTAATCTGAATTACTGCTGGGTAGCTAGTGAATTTCCCACCAGGGATCAATAAAGTCTTATACCGATACAGTATTTTTGTATTAATTTGGTTTTGAAAAATGACTGAATTCATAAATGCAGGATTAAAAGGTACAATATTTGACTCTAAAATGTAATGAAGCTGAAGTAGTAGAAAATGAAAGTACTTAAGTACAGATAGCTTTAATTGTACTTTCCACCACTGTTCTGAGTTAACATAACTGCACAGTCATTTTTCTTGTGTTAAATGAGGTGAGCCAGTGTGGTGTGACTGACACCTTGTGGACTCCAACTGTAACCACAGCTTTAAATGCAGAACGTGTACAATCATGGTGGAAAGTATTGGTACCCATGCATGTCTGTCAAATAATGCACATCTCACAGAAAAATGTTACAATCACAAATTCTTTGGTATTCTCATGTTTATTTCTTTTGTTTGCATTGGAATGACACAAAAGAGCAGAGAAAAGCCAAATCTGACACATTCCACACACAACTCCAAAAATGTACAGAATTATTATTGCATGAACAATCTCAAGGCTACAAGTCCATCTCCAGAGATCTGGCTGTTCCTATGTTCACTGTGCACAACATTGTCAAGAGGTTTACAGCTCATGGTGCTGTAGCTAATCTCCCTGGATGTGGACAAAAATAGACATACTGCAACAAAGGATTGTTCCAGTGGTGGATAAAGAACCTCGATCAACTTCCAAATAAATTCAAGCAGACCTACAGGCACAGGGTGCAACGGTGTCAGCTCACACTATCCATCATAATCTGAATGACAAGGGACACTATGGTAGGAGACCCAGGGAGCCCCACTGCTGACACAGAAATATAAAAATGCCAGATTGGAGTTTGATAAAAACCTACCTGAGGAAGCTACAATCCTTCTGGGAGAAAGTCCTGTGGAAAGATGAGACTCAACTAGAACTTTTTGGTCGAGCACATCATTCTGCTGTTTTCAGAAAATGAAATGAGGCCTTCAAAGAAGAGAACATGGTCCCTACAGTCAATCACGGTGGAGGTTCACTGATATTTTTGGGATGCTCTGCTGCTTCAGACACTGATGACTTGGCTTCAGATCTGAAGACTATCAATGAATTCTGGGGCACAATGTAGGGCCCAGTGTCAGAAGGCTGGGTCTCCATCAGAGGTCAGAGGTCATACAGCAGGACAATGACCCAAAGCAGACTTCAAAAAGCACCAGAAATGGTTTCAGACAGTGTGCTGCAGAGTTCTGAAGTAAGCAGTGAGTCCAGATCTAAATCCCATAGATCACCTATGGAGAGATCTCACAACAGTAGATGGGAGAAGAAACCCTTCAAATCTGAGAGACCTGGAGCAGCTGGCAACAGAGGAGTGGTCCACAGCTCCAGTAGAGAGGTTGAAGAAACTCAATGATGGCTACAGGAAGTGACTGATTTCAGCTATTTTGTCCAAAGGGTGTGATACCAAATATTAAGTTTGGGGTGTCAGTATTTTTGAACTTCTCTGTGAAATGTATCAGATTTGGCTTTTTTGTGTTGTTTCAATGCAAACAAAATAAATAAATGAGAATACAAAAGATTTTGTGATTGCAACACATTTCTGGGAGATGTGGTGCAATACCGGACAGAAATGTAGGGGTGTAAATACTTCTGGCCATGACCCTAC
Organism: Monopterus albus; assembly: GCF_001952655.1. Classification (NCBI taxonomy): domain Eukaryota; kingdom Metazoa; phylum Chordata; class Actinopteri; order Synbranchiformes; family Synbranchidae; genus Monopterus; species Monopterus albus. The sequence continues at coordinate 1,689,540 of NW_018127946.1, read as the reverse complement.
TTGGCTTGAACTAAGCTGCTCCCAGTACCTGTATATGCAGAGTTTACATTTTGAATGGTGATCCCCAACAACAATCAAGAAATCACACTACACACCCCATCAGCAGGGAGAACAAAAAAGAAAGATAATTTCAATGTTTATTATTTGTACATTCACCACTGATAGGCATACTCAAAGAAGAAATTTAAAAATCAAAACAAACCCTTGTACTAAATGATAAAATAATGATAAAAAACAATATTAAAACCATTGGTGAGAAAACTCATAATGCAACCTCCCCCTCTTGGGCCTGTACTGACAGTGCATGGTTAAGAGATGAGGAGGAAAGGAGGGAGCAAGAAGAGAATTAATGATCAAGACATAATCGTAACTTGTGTCAGGTGAGTGACAGATTCTCTGCCACAGAGAACTGTCTCATCTCTTTAACTAAACAGAGGGCAAGAGAAACACTGCTTTGCCTTAGTAGTTATTTCACACCTGTTCAAAAATACCCCCGAGCTGCCTTATTTAAAGACTTGATTCGAATTCATCTTATATTTTCTGTACAAAATGCCAAACACACATATTCCAATATTTTCAGATTTACGTAAGCCCAGAGGGCCGAGTTTTCTCTTTAGGCAGGACTGGCAAGGGGAGCCTTGGACTACATGTAGCAACAAAAGGATTCAGCAGAGCTGTTAAACACTGAGGCAACGACAAATGACTGCAAATCATAATTGGCACCTACAATTTGGGGCAAATGGGGAACACTGGGGAAATAATTTAAATTACCCAGCATGCCATACTGCCATCAAGACAGAAACCAAAGAGAAGCAAATGTAAAGAAAAAGATAGCAAACCTTAATAGGAGCAAGACAAATAGCACTGTGGGAATCAACACTGCAAAACATCACAGTCCCCTTTAAGCATGACTGTGTGTGGGTGTAGATGTGCCTTTAAAAAAAAAAGTGACAATTTGAGAGATGATGACGACGACATCAGTTGGTCCTCTGTTGGGTCTTAGTTGTAACAAAGTACATGTAGTGAAAGGGTGGTTTTTTTAGGAAAGTTCCATCAGCTGATTTGCCATTAGCGTCGCCTTTCTCGTGGGTCGCTGCGGCTGCGTGAGCGTCTGCCCCCGCCTGCCCCACTGCCCCCTGGCCTACGATAACCATCCCTGCGTTTGTCATTCTCCCTCTCCCTGTCTCTACCTCGGTCTCTGTCCTTGTCCCGGTCTCTGTCCTTGTCCTTGTCCTTCTCACCCTCATTCCGGTCTCCTGGTGTGGCACCTCCAAGTTTCACCCTCTCCTTACGTTCCTCTTCTCTTTTTTTCTCCTCCTCCTCTTGCTCCATCCTTCGCTTCTCACGCTCCTTCCTCCGTTCGGCTCTGGCAGCTTCTCGTTGAACAAACTAAAAGAAGAAGAAGAAAAAAAAAAACTTTCTAGATGTATGTACTTAAATTATGCATCTAAAGCAGCAAGCAAACAGTATGAACTGGTTAGTGTTTCACCTGTTCATCTGTAAGTGGAAGCCAGTAGATGCAAGGAGCTGCTTTAGTTTTGCGGAACAGGTCATCAAGCAGCTTTGCAGGGGGATCCTCAGCAGTTTTCTCTGCCCAAGAGAAGAGACAATATTAAACAAAAATCTATTTTAACTCTTAATGTAAATGCAGTCTAATCCCATATGCATGTCTTACCCTTCTTATCAGTCTTTTTCTCCTTGCTCTTTCCCCTCTCTTTACGCCGTCTTTCCCTGGAGCGCGATCTTCTCGCACCTCCCTCCTTCTCTTCTCCAACTTTTCCAAACTCTCTAACCTTGTCTCGATCCCACTCACGTTCTGCTCGGGCCCTCTCCCGGCGCTCCATCTCGCGCTCACGCTCAGCCCACTGGTCTCGCTCAGGGAGGAGAGAGGGCAAGCCCGATGTCCGACCACGGCCAGAGCCAGGCCCCTGTTCCTCTGCTCCGGGTCTGTCAGCTGCACCCAAATTTTTGTGGAATTCAAGCTACAAAGCAGAGAAATGATCAGGCTACAGACATCGCAGCATTGTGGGTGTAACAGACAAAAACGGATAACAATAAGGTCTTACTTCATCCTGCTGACAGAAATCTACACTAAGGACTTTTGGGTTGCTCTGAGGCCATTTCACTCCATGAAGAGCTGCCCTCGTGGCGACTGCCTCCTCTGAGCTCGAGTACTAAACACAGAGAGAAGACAGTTGCTCCATGAGACACTGGCCAAAGGTTACAGTCCTCTATCAGAAAGAACACATGCTTGTAGTAACTCACAGTGACATAGCAGTGAGATTTGATTTTGTCAATCCAGAAGCCCTCCTCCACAAGTATACCAGTTCTGCTGAGCAGCTCCTTAAGTTGCCCCAAAGTGAATGGTCTCACCTAAACAAAATATTACAGGAGATGTAGTGTGATCAAAAGTACATAGCATATGCATAACATAATACATATCTAATTATATACTGTATATTAAATAATGAAGTATACATGCATTTCAGCAAAATTTAAAAACTGAAGATACATAACGAGGATGTGAAATCTAAAAAGCGATCCAGGAGAAACCAAATTTGAACTGCACAAGTTCAATTTAAGACTAATCCCGGCACCATCTAAAATTTTTATTAACAAATGCAACACTAGTATTGTTTGTGTAGCCAAAGCTTCAACAAAACAACTCATCTTAAGACCATGATCAGAGGCCAAATATGTATCATGAAAGCTCCATACTTAGCTAGTAATACGTCAAGTGACTTTAGATGTTTTCCCCATCAGTACTACACAGTAAGAACCAAGTACAAAAAGTGTTAACACACCAGGTTGCAGATGTGAACAATGTTGGACACTTTGCCACGAGGTGGTGAGGGCTGCCGGGCTGTACGAACAGGGTCATCAATTGTGATGCAAACACCCGTTTTCTGCTGACTGATGGAACGACGAATGAGGGTGTTGGTGGGGGTCACTAAGGCAAAGAAGGTAGAACAGTCAGTTAGTGTTGCTAATGTTATGACACCTGCACTTTCATTAGCATCAACCTTTGTAATAACACACAGAAAATATATATGTACACACACACACACACACACACACACACACACACATTCCATCATTCAGAACATTCTCTCATTTTATACATTAATAAAACTGGATTTTATTAAAATCAAGTCAATTACTACATTTCAGAAACTGACTTTATGGATCTAAATGACTGATACAAGCTACTTTGTGATTGTTTTCTAACCAGTGCTGCTTTCTCCATCATGGCTGGTATGTAATGGGGACTGGGTTTCCACAGCTCCAGGAAATGAGGTGTCCATCTTCTCTTCATGAGCCTTTGTTCTTTCTCTGTCTCCCTGAAGATCTTCCTCCTCCAGATCCTCAAGTCTGCTCCTCTTTGCCTCTTTCTGTCCATTCTCCTGGCTTTCTGAGTGCACCACCTGCAATAATAGAGGGCATCAACATAATCAGTGCTCAATAGAGAAATAACCCTCTGACTTTCCTGAACAGCATGTTACATTTCACAATAAAGAGTTCTTTAAAAAAAAAGAAGAAGCAAATTGTAGTCCAACCTGTGTGACAGTGCGACGGATCTGTAGATCCTGGTCAGAGCGTTCCTTCTCTTCATCCTCAGCCCCAGAGAGGACAGCTTCCTCTGGGTGAAGGTCCACTACTGCCTCCTGGCCAAGACAAGGCCGGATGTCTGGGATCAGAGACTGAGGGCAAAGAACACAAATATTGCACTACAGGAATGAGCTTGCCAAATTCAACAAACAAGACAGAAGCAATGCAAGCATCTCATAGTCTTCCTATGCTGCAAGTACCTTGAGTGAATCTGTAGTGATGCTGATTGAAGGTTTCTTGGCAGTGACAGCTGTGCTGGAGCCCCACCTCCTCTTGCGACCAGCTGCAGTCCCTGACTCTTGCTCACCCTCTGCACTGCCAGTGCCTGGGGACGATCTGCTGCCTGGTAAGACAAGAACAGAAAAATACTGAATCCTGAGGCACATGGGATACAGTACAAGCAAAGATGGAATATAAAAAAAATCCATAAAGATGATACAGTTTCTTCTGGGCCAATTTTTTTGAAGATGGTCATGAGCATATAATCCACATTAAGACATTTATGCAGTGTTTCTAAACCTTAGACTACATGATACATAATGAAAAGATTTTTATGAGACAAAAATGGCATATAACTAAGACTAATGATCAGTTACAGATAGTGGTAAAGAAGAGATCGAGTTGGCAGGGGGTACTCACTGCTAAGAGAGATCTTACGAGCCGAGAAGGCCTTCGGTATCTGTAAAGCAAGAAGATAAATACAACACAGGACACATGAAAGAGGGGAGACTGACACCATGGGTGGAGATAAATATTCAAGGTTAGGTTGGAAGAAAGGTTAAAACCATGACAAGAAGGGGGACACGTAGGGACTGTGAGTGAATGACAAAAAACAAATCAAATTCAAGTCAACTCATGGCACTGAACCACGCTGTTTTGTGTTAAAGTGTGTATATGTGATAATCAACAATTAATATTCTTGAATATAGCTTGCTTCTTAAGAGTAAACTGTAGCTGCAGTCTCTATCAAACAATATGATAAATATGGCAGTTTAATTCCCAGAGCTAAAATTATTTTAAAACCCTGTGCCTGAAGAGACACTAACCACAATTTGTTTCATAGAAGTAGGTCAAGAAAGATTACAAGATAGAGGTTCAGAGCAACTTGGATTAATCCACAGGTGCAACAATAAAACATTTCCCAAAAAATGGTTATTATCCCAAAGACTACAGGAACTAAGCAGTTTCTCTGACACCTGATCCTTACTTATCTGGATATGACCCAATCACGACTACATGTACTGTAACTAGGCAACAACAATCCAATCAAAGGTGGCCGAGATGTTTGGATGGAAATCGGAATGCTGGCTGGGTGGCAGGATGGGTTCAACAGTTCATTTCAGTAGGGGCCTGAAAATACTTTAGGCCAAAGCAGTCATCCTAAGGTGTTCTGGCATATTAGTCCCTTTAAAGATGTAGCAGCTCTAGTAGACCAGATGGTGCATGTTGTAAACATGTCGCAGAGCATACAAATCCAACATTTTGATTTTATTGCTCAGTTGTACTTAGAGGTCTAATTACATACTGAGAGTCAAAGTATCAAATATTTGGATGCTGTAGAAAGAGACCTAAATGAGAAGTCTTTCTTCTTCTTCTTCTTTCGACTGTTCCCGTTAGGGGTCACCACAATGAATCATCTGTTTCCAGCTAACTCTATCCTCGGCATCCTCTACTCTCGCCCCAATTAACTTCATGTCCTCTTTTAGCACATCCATATATCTCCTCTTTGGCCTTCCTCTTGACTTCTTGCTTGGCAGCTCCATCTCCAACATCCTTCTACCAATAGAGAAGTCTTTCTTCAGTTCAGTTAAAATCTCTGAAGCCCACTAAGTTCAGATAAAAGGTTAGGGGCCTGTGCTGGAGAAATCCAAATCTCATCAAGGTATTAACAAAAATCCAAAATGTGACAATTCACCAGCCACGTTAAATGCATGTCCACAATGCCTCACATGTATTTGCAAGTGCATTAGAAATGTCTCGAAGTGAGACCATCTGAAAACTGGTGAGCTGTTGTGAGGGTTTCACAGCAGCTTTGATGTGATGCGAGTGCATGTCCCTGCTGGTCTCTTCTCTGTGTAGAGCTTTGAGGCCCTTGGGCAGATTCATGGACTCGAGGATAAAAGAGGTGGGTCAAAGTGAATAGCCAACCTCGTCTTTGAATCTTCTGGTCCCGTATATAGATCTTGCCATACATATCCCTGAAAACGAGGCAGGTTTTTTTTTTTTTTTTTGCCATGGGTGTCTCTCTGCAGTGCAGCCTCGTGGGCCTATCTGTGGTCAACTCTGGATTCTTGGGGACAGTGGAACAGATGCAGCAGAACCAGTAATATTGGCAGAGGCTTGATATGGGCAACAAAATCCAAACAGTAATCCAAACACCTGTTAAACAAGCTGAACACAGCAACAAACTTACAGCAATGTGACATCTTCATTCTCCTCATGGTCAAAATGCCTGGTCCTGTTCACTCACTAAACCCATACGGTGCTCATTATGCTGACTGTAGCAAGTTTGTTGAGAACAATAAAAACCAAATGCTCACTTTAACCAGCCAAAAATCTAATGAGCTCTCTGTATGAAAATGAGTGAATTCTTGTCATGAGACCAGCAGCTCCTCTATAACAGTGCATGTGTCCACCAGAGAGGACAGTCACCAGTTTAAAGTAAGAACATATACCCTCATTAAACACTGAAATTGCCAACTGTGAATTTAAGCCCTCCCAAACTTGCCATTCTGGGCGGGGATTGCAAAATAATTTCATCCTAACAGAGGATGACAATCTACACTCTAGGATACAGACATTCAGTCAGTTCCATGTTATAACTGAACAGGAACAGTGGCAGTGCGGCGTTTATCACAAAGTTTTAACATTTGCACAGCCATCTGTTATATTTTATTTAATAACAATCAGAAGGCAAATCTCATGAAAATAAAAACTGTAAAGCTTTTTTTATGTTCGGTAATTTTTGTAGCAGAAGCCTTGCATTCTTATTAAGTACCTGTGTATTGGTACTTGGTATAGGCAAGTACTCAAATGCAAGTACTTGTATTTGGTCTGAAGAAAAAAAAAGGTATTGGTGCATCCCTAGTGCCAATCTCAGAAATGCAGCTATGAAGGCTCAAATGGGTCGATCCATTTAAGTCCTCAGCAACTGACAGCTTTGATGACCAAAACAATTCATGGTTCTTCAAATGCCTTACCTCCTCAATGGTCTCTGGAGGTTTCTCTGGCTCTGCCATGGCAAGTTCCTTCACCTGCCTGCACAGTGTGAAAAAAAACATCAACAAGAAAGGATGGAACAGAGAGGCAGACAGTTAGGATAAAGTCAAGAGAAAATCTTTTCTATTTATCTTGAAAACCAAATAAAGTAGTTAAAAATAAATGCATAAATTCACAGCATTACAACAGAATATGAAATTTTAATATGAATACAGAATATCAAAACTTAATGTCAAAATCTGAGTAATAGAAAATTGAGAATAGAATGTGTGCAGCCAAAATTATTATGAGATCGCAATTACATGAAGTATACATGATTTGTAGTTAACTGGAATAAACATGCAAAAGCACTACTATGCTCATTTAAATATCATTAAATATCATGAAACTACGTTTAACATCCTTAAACATAGACAAGATAAAAATGGAAACCAATTTAAAATCCAGATGCTGCAAAAATAACCGCTTTAAACGCCTCTCACAAGATTGAAAACTGTCATTTTGTAATTCGTTGCTATTAATATTCCAAAAGAAAATGAGCCGGGGAGAGGAGTCGAGGAATGCACCGCCATCGCAATCGTCCCAAGTTCGTCCAGCCTAAGCCGAGCGCTCAGCGACATTCACACAATACCACGCCGCCGTGTCATCCTCGTGCACGCACACGTGAACACGTCCACTCATTCCGATTAAAATGTGCTTGGGGCATCACAGCAAACACAGTGTTCTCCGTTCAAACGCAGCACACACACAAACCGCCGCCGCTGATGCTAAAACGAGTGCACCGCAGCGACCTACCTTCCTTCCCTTCTCTCACTCCTACCTCACTCTCACCAGAGACTACTCCTCCATGAACGCATTCATGCTCGGTCCGGCTGACAACTGAAACCTGCGACGGACAAGGCCTCGCCTTCTGTTTAGCTGAGCAGCTGTATGAAAACCACAGCCCGGCAATGGTAACTAAAGCCATCAGCAGAGCACAGCCATGTTACAACGAACAAAAAAATCATCTGTAAAAAGAAAGGACCCGCGTCTTCTCAGCCACACCGGCTTTAGGGCAGTCTAATCAATCGCCTGATGGAAAATTCAATAACCAGCATCTCATATGACACTGCTTTATCGTCACCATACCTTATTCAGAAACATAAAGATACGCAGGCTCTAATGGGATTATGTGATCTGATGGCAGTGAACTTATATTTGATATTTTACATTTGACAAACAATGACCACAAAAATATTTTAACTGTGTTACACTGTCACTTTCATGAAAACAATATAAACACGATGCGATCCAAAATAGTGAGCCCTTTTCCTGTCAGTTTATGAAATAATGTAAACACAGATATTGAGTGAGAGCTTCTTAAAAATAATGCATACTCCTATAGCATTGCTCAGAAAAGTCTTTACTGAGTCCAGTTTTATCACATTACACCTGCAACATCTGGGAGCAGCAGAAGTAGCTTTGAAATCTGGTGACTATTAATTGGAATTCATTGTGTTACATCCTGTTTTATTCTGGAGTTTCCTGTTTCCAGCTTACTTAGCTGATTGACAGGCACCTGTGCTGGCTTGTTGGCTGGGCTTTTGTTCATCTCTCTCTTCTTTCCCTCTCCACACTGCTACAGCAGCACCTTTAAGGGGCTTGGTAAATGTTTTTCATTCATTTATTCATCTTTTTAATAGCCGTCCCTGGTAGGCTAGTGGTTAAGGCACAGCGCTCTCGCCGCAGCGCCCCGGGTTCGAATCAGGGTTGCATCAGGAAGGGCATCCAGCGTAAAACACATGCCAAATGTCAACATGCGAGTCGTCAGTGTGATGATTCCCTAAATGGGAAAAAGCTGAAAGTGACTTTATCTTTCTATTCATCTTTTTAATAAAACATCTATGCATTAAGCTTCTACTCCAGTGTTGTGTTTGGTATTTGAGTTAGCCTTAACAATTTCTTGATTTTTCTGGGAGACTGGATAAGTCTGGTGTTTAGAGCCACTGTAAAGTTGTAAAATTAATACAACCAAAATAGAGTGGAAACTCTATATAGTCGCTGTGGAGTTTATACAGTGAATGTCAACTCTAGAATTGGGAATATATATCTCTACAACTGAGTATTTCTACCACTTATGGTGGGGATACACTTAGCAGCTGTTGAGCCAACTGTGAATGGGATCTGGATATGACTGATCAGGCCCAGCCTGTCCTAGTAGATAAAATCAGTAGCTTAATGTTGTTTTATCTGTTGGCAGATAAAATCGTGTACCATGTAAAGATTCTAATCTTAAGATCCAGGTTCTTCCAGTTGTTCACCTAAAGAGTTTTTTTTATATACATCTTTTACATTTGTTACTCACATCAGCGACTGATGATGTCACCAACGCGTCCCCTGAGAGAGACATATCGGTAAATAAAGGTAAAGATTCAAGAATGGGGATTTAAAAGGACTGTAGTGTGAAAGGTCCACTAGACAAATGAAGTGGAGGAAAAACTGTGCCAGGAGAATGAACGCCTCTACAAATTTAAGAGCAACAGGACTGATAAAATCCAGGTGAAACGTCTTCAACCTAGAACCTAGTCCAGTTGAGTTTTTTCGACTTTTTTTTTTTTTCCAGTGTGCCTTTTTGTTCTTTTTTTGCCATTTTTGGTTCAAACTGAACCACAAACTATGGATGTTGTTGTGTGTTGTCCACAGCGTTTAATCAATTGTAAGGTGTATGCTCTTTCCCAAATATGAAGGACTAAAAATGTGCACAAATTGGTGAAACCAGTCTTTTGTTAAATGTATTTAACAATCATGGCAGAGCAACAGCTTTGTAAAAAATGCCTATGAAGTCTTAGAAGTGTATGTCAAATAGAGCTCAACAATAACTAGACACCCAATTCACAGTTTGCAGGACACAGATTCATTCCTTTGTGTGCGATTCTGACACACACACACAAATAATGTAAAGGATGAGTTTCATAATACCAAGACCTGACCTTTGTTTGTCTTTGTTCTCCTCTTCATGGCTGTCTTTTCTCTTCCTGTGTGTCTCCTCTCTGGCTGGTAAATCAGTGAAATGTTTCTGAGAATTTAAAACAGCAGAAATTGAATAAGATGGTAATAACATACTGTATATCACAGCTGTTGAAGTAGTTGATGTATTCACCAAAAGGAAACTCATTGGCTGGTATAACACTATTATGAGATTTGTCTACAGTATAAACTGATGTTAGGCAACCATCTTCTTAGCAATTGAGATTTCTGGTTAAGATGTGGACACACACAGCTGTTACTGATGTTAAAAAATCTGATGGTGAGATCACTTATAAGCAACTGACCATGGTGTGACTCTCTCTATCAGCAGTTGTGTTGCTCTCCTCTCCAGAAATCTCTCCTCTGGAAGGCAAAGCTTTTGAGGTGTCCTTTAAACCCTCAGTTGGAGCCTCTACTGTCACTCTGTGCTGTTGCAAGGGATCTCTTTCAGGTTTCCCCTCCTAAAACACACAGACAACACAGCAATATTTTAGGCACATAAAAAAATATACAAAATATGCTTTGTTTTTACTACACTAATACAACCTTGAAATAAACAGAGCTCACTCAACATGTGTTGAAACCTCCTGCATGCGAGTTGAATGTTGCCCATATACTAATCTGAGCACAAATATACCATCATCTGACAGTTTTATACACGTGACAAGCACAATTTTGCATTTAGGCACTGAACAAAGAGCTATTGTAAACAACCCCTGAAGACACAGTCAGTCAACGCACCTTCAGACATGTCTTCACTGTAAAAGCCACCAAGTGTTGAGTATGTATTAGCAGTAGCTTAATGTTGCATTCAAATACATCAGGTAAGACACTATGGGGATATTTACTTGGGCTGCCCCCTCAAAGCTGGCTAGTCGAGTCATTAGTCAAGAGACCCATCAGACAACTGAGAGTCTTCTAGTTGAGTCTTTGTTTTTATCTTTCATTTTATTTTTCGTCAGCCAGTGCGCATTACAATAGAAGGCAGTCCCAGCCCATGTTAGCAAGTCATCCTCATTTAGGTGTGCCAAGCAGCAATTTGCTCAATACGTCCCCCTGTGGTCCGACAACACTATTTAGCCAACTGCTGCTGAGAATAAGGAGAAAAAGGCAATAAAATCCACTAAGACAATACACATAAAGGTGAGACTTGTACTTTATTGGAAGTGTTTTCAAACACTTGTATATCAGAGGACTAGTATGTTTTCTTATATTCTTTAGCAGTGCAAGCTGGCACACATTAAACATAACAGCATGTGCTGTGCTTAACTGAGGAGAGAAGTTCAAACTTGTAAACTAGGCTATAACCATGTCTCAAAAGGAAAAACTGCCCATAAGAGCACAGTTTCAACAGAAATACAAGTGTGCTGCTGTCTTACTATCCCAACAAATCCATATGGAAGCCCAGCAATATACAGTATGTCGTAAATTTAAATAAGTCACAATTTAAATCTTGCATCATAAACAAATGTCTTTACTGATTAAGTGCTCAGAAATATGTCCCTGTCACTCTTTTGCATTTGAATACCAACGTTTATGTGTTCAAAATGACCAGTGAAATTCATGCCAGTTGATTTTCTGACAGTCCAGGCTATATTAAAGGAAAAAAGAATGAACAGTTCACACTGGTAGTACAGTTGGGTAGCACCGTAATTTGCAGCTCATTTTCTGACACTAGCTGTGAAACTGCACATGTTCACATTCAACTAAGGACTAGCAGTGAGAAACAGAAGAAATGCAGTAGCGCAGGAATCTGTGCTGAGGTGCATCCAATATGTATTTTAAGGTGTTCCCCTTCAGAAATGCAAAAATTAGGAAGGAGAGGATGGAAATTTATACAAATACCCTCAGCACCTGATTTACCATGGCTGAGATTTAATTTTATGAGAAAGCAGGTGTTAAAATTAGCAAGACTGCTGTCAGCCGGCAGCTGCTAGTCACCTGAGACATAGTCAAAAGAACATGTTTGAGGAGAGAGAGAATGTTTGTAAATCGCATCACTCGCCAGAGGAGCATGTGAGGGACTTTGTCAACCATGCTTCAGTTACTGAATTAAATAAAAGATCATTTGACTAGCATGAGACTATGTGACTTAAGTTCTGAAATGTGTTTGTTGATTTCTTTATTAACCATATTAAAGTTTGGTCACTGTGAACTTAAGACATTCTTCTACACTTCCTCTCAGTCCACCCATGCCTTCAGGCAGCAGATCCAAAGCAGAGGTGTATTCAAATTAACATAGCTGGAGCTGTGCTCATTTATGTATGTATAGGTAAAATTGCCACTAAATAAAGAAAATTTAAAGACTGTGGTGCCGCAGTATTTTCTGCACCTGATGGTAACTTGCAACAGGTTTAATAAATATCCCCCTGTGCTCATTGGCAGGTGAAGAGGCCAGTGAAGGTTTTAAAACATTTTACTGTTATGAAAGGCTCTTATGATATGCAGGGGTGGCATAGTGCAGCTCCTGGACATAACAGGAAGTATCCACACCAAACACCGCCATTCCCAACGCAAAAATTGAATTGTAATGCCAATTGATCCTCTAAATTTGGGTGTTGTTGTTATACCACTTCAGTAACTTTAGATATTCCAAGGCGAAATAAATACTCCCGTAAAAATGTAAATGCTACCTTAAGATGTCCTGACGCTTACTGTGAAGCACCAGTAAACAGTAATAGGCATCCTCTCCTTGCCTAATAGTAGTCTTGTCTGAAAACTCCCACCTAAAACTGAAGTTGTGCCTGCATCGTGAGCTCTAATTACAACTGCTAATGACTGCATGTAGTCAGCATGCAGTATGTGTTTGACAATTTGTATAGATCTGATTTCACTTTGCATTAAAACAATTCTTTTATTTTAGCTTATCAGTGTAAAAAGTACTTTAGGTGATTCCATGAAAAGACAGTAGAACACTGGACAATATGTTAAGGACAGAGAGGTTCCTTTCAGACCACTTACCCTTCTGCCTCTGGAGGTGGTTTTCTCTTGAGAAGTTGTGGATGAACCACTGGACTGAGATGATGAAGACCCAGAGTCTGATTCTGAGGATGAGGAATCTTTAGATGATGATCTTTGTCTTGTTTGTTTATCCTCCTCCTTTGCATATCTTCTTGTCCACTGTGCAGCTTCCACTGGGATTGAAGGGTCCTTGCGCTCATTTACTTCTTTTGCTTTTTTGGCGGATCCCTTGACATCCTGTTCAGTGTTCACTGAATCAGACTGTTGTTTGTACTTCATTCTGAGGCTTGTGGCCTCTTCCTTTTTGGGACTCAGGCTCAGTGTAGTACTAACAATGCCTTCTTTCTCAGACTGGGTTCCAAAAGACTCCAGCGGCACCACATCGACCTCATGTTTAGTCTGCATCTGTGGCTCTTCCTGTTCAGTTGAGGGCTGGTGTTCCTCCTCGACACTAGTGGGGGAGGACACAGGTGAGGCCCGTGGCTGTGGGGTATCAGAGAAGGTACGGGGCCGCTTGATAACCGTGGAAGAGGAGAAAGTTTGGGACTGAACTGGGGAGTCCCTTAAGAACCGGAACTTCTTAAATGAGGACTGTGGTGACAGAGGTATTGGTGACATGGGTGTACCAGACTCTGCTGCTTGGGCTTCACTCCGGGACATCCGACCATGGACATCTTCCTGCTCACCTGCTTCTGATGATGACTTTCTAGCTGGTCCTGTGGAGAGGGGGGGAGGAGTGGGCATGGGGATGAGACCAATCTCACGGCCACGTTTGGATGGAGGGAGGTGACTCTCCCTCTCCTTTTCAGCCATCCTAGTTCTCTCTTTCTCCTGTTCCAGGGCCCTCTCCTGCTTCTCCTTTTCTTTCTCCTTCTCTAATCTTTCATGTTCAAGAGCTTTTCCCCTCTCTTCCTCCAAAACTCTCTCTTTCTCTTTCCTCTCCTCCTCCATGGCTCTCTCCCTTTCAAATTTCTCCTGCTCTAGAGCTTTTTCCTTCTCTAGCCTAGCTTTTCTCTCCTTTTCTCTTTCTTTCTCCATCTTATCTTGTTCCAGAGCTGCCTTTCTTTCTGCTTTCTTCTCTTCTTCCCTCTCCCATTCCAAGACCTTTTCCCTCTCTAGTTCCATTGATTTCTCCCTTTCAAGTCTCTCCTTTTCCTTCCTCTCAAGCTCCAGCTTCTCTTGCTCTAGGGCCCTCTCCTTCTCCAGCCTTTCTTGTTCTAGAACTTTTTCTCTTTCTATTCTCTCTTCCTCAATGGCCCTCTCTCTTTCTTGTTTCTCTTGCTCCAGGGCTTTCTCTCTCTCTTGTTCTAAGGCTTTCTCCCTCTCTAACCTTTCCCTTTCCAATGCCAAAGCCTTCTCTCTTTCAGTCCTCTCTTTCTCCTGCCTCTCAAGCTCCAAAGCTCGTTCCTTTTCTAATCTCTCTTGTTCAAGAGCCCTTTCTCTCTCCTTTTCCTTCTCCAAAACCTTGGCTCTTTCTAGCTCCATCATTCTCTCAATTTCTTCCCTCTCTCTCTCCTCTTTTTCTCTCTGTAGACGTTCTTGCTCCAGGACCCTCTGTCTTTCAAGCTCCTTCTGCCTCTCTAGCTCCAGGGCCCTCTCTTGTGCCAAGGCTTGCTCTTGCTCTTCCCTCTCTTTAGCCAAAGCTAGTGCCCTCTCCTGTCTTTCTTGCTCTAGAGCAAGTTCCCTCTCCCGCTGCAAAGCCTTTTCTCGTTCTTCTCTTTCTAAGGTGTGCTGCCGCTCAATTCTCTCTCTCTCCAAGGCTTTCTGTCTTTCCTCTCTCTCAAGTGCAAGGGCTCTTTCCCGCTCTGCCTCAATTTCTTGTTCTCGCTCAAGTGCCTTTTCTCTTTCTATCTCAAAATCCCTCTTTTCTGTGGCAGTGGCCTTGAGCACACTCACTGGTACTTGAATATGGCCCGAATGTGCTCCGGTGACACCCTGGTTGGTGCCTGGAATCATGGGAAATGGCGCATGGCCTGCAGTGTTGGTTGTGTGAGTGATGGCAGATACCAGACCCTCTGGAGGTCCTCTACCAGGAAACAATGTAGCTGAGGGTGGACTGCTGTCTTGTCTATCACCTTCCCCATCACCACCATGCCAAGTTGCTCCAGAGAAAGCACCTTCTGACTCCATTTTACGTGCCAGAAGGGTCAGTGGTCCAGGCTTGCGCTCAACATTTTGCTACTGCTGCCGCTGCTGGAAGAACCAGAGCTGGAGGTACTAGGGGAGTGCCTAGCTGGGGCTACACCTGGACTAGGGGGGCTCTGTTTAGGGGTGTCAGGCAAAGGGAATGACAACTCTGGAGGTGGGGAGGGGGGAGGTGTTGGCTGGCGGAGCTGAGGAGACAGAAGGGATGGGATGTGCTGCTGCTGAGGCTGACAGGATGCTCCAGACCTGTCTCTAGTCATGGGTGCTCTGGCTGGCTCCCTGAAGCTTCTCCGAGTACCGCTGTTCCAGTCATCATTGTCACCATCCTCCTCGCCATCCTCACTATCCTCATCGTCACTGTCAGCTGCAACTTTTCCGGATGCAGAATCCCTCTCTGGCTGGTGCTCCCCGCCTGGAATGCACATTGCCACTGACCCAGAAGCAGGAGGACTGGACATGTCAGCCTCCTGGTTCCTGTTACCCTCTTCATCATGTCCTGCACCAAAGAATCCCTCTCCACTAGAGGGGCCAGGTGGCCTGTGCTGCTCAGTCAGTGCTGCTGTGACATCCTGATGAGAACAGAAGGCACCAATTGCATTCCATGTAAATGATCTGTCACAATCCTTAGGAGCAAGTTCCTTTTGAATATAAAATATCTTTGAGCATAGAAGCTTTCCAGGCAAAAAGATTAGAAAATGTGACTGACTACCATAAGAGAAAAGGGATTTCTGACCTGGGCTTGAGAAGCACATGAGGTACTGTTGTTAACTTCTGAATGGTCTTCTTGCTCTGTTTACAAAGGAGAAATAAAGTCACAAAAATGTTTTCATAATGATTCTAGATGAGTACAGTAGTTTACTCATTTTCAGTGGAGGATTCTAATAACACTTACCATTTGTTTCATATGCTTCACGAGCCTCCTTCTCCAGGCGCTGCCTCAAAAGCTCTTGTTGTTTAGCCAGATACTGCTTGATAAAGCTGTTCTGGCTCATTTCCTCAGCCATCTAAATACAGAGAGATCATTAAAAGTAGGCTGCAAATTCTCAGGTTCACACATGTAACTTTTTTGCAAACATTCACAAGAACTGTGCTAATACACTGTTACATGTGAAGAGACTTGGCTTTGAAGTGAAAATAAAAGCTTCTTTGAGTCCAGGGTATATACAGCAATCCTTAAGTTAAATTTGATACCTTTTAATACCTTTTTTTACTACCTTCGGATTTTTTTAAAACCATCATGACACTGAGTTTCAAGTGTTAATCAGCGACCTTATTAAGGTTGAAGCAGATTTTGACATATATAACACTATACACAACAGAATAGATTTAGAGACTCACTGATGTTGACCACATATTGCACACATTTATTTCACTTCATGAATAAAAATAAAACAAACTACAAAAAATGTGCAATGAAGAGAACAGTTCCAGCACACTGGCTGGCATTCGCTGCTACAAACTGGCATCTGCTATATGAACTATGAACTGGTATTATTTGATTTTAACATAAACCTTTGCTATAGGCCTAAAATGAACTCATGAGCAAAAGAATTTTATGGCAAGTGTCTTAATTGCATGGCCTTTTCTTCAATAGTTTTGTCCATTTTATCCAGTTCCTCTTTTTTCTCTTTGTATCTCCTTCTGAGTGTGTTGGATTTAGTGATAAGCTGGGCCATTTTTGACCCAGCCTTCCCCTCTGCCACCTCGGCCAACTTGTTGGCATCATTTTCAAGGATGGCACAGACATCGTCCAGGACTCTGCGTTGCTGTCTGAGCGCCACTAGTTCTTCCTCTGCGGCCTTCCTCTTCAGTGTCTGAGCAGCACTCTCCCTCTTTTTGCGTTCTTGCTCAAGGTATAGCCTGTACTGGGACCTTGCTGAGGCC
>NW_018127946.1:1670511-1672100 GCF_001952655.1 Monopterus albus | reverse complement strand
TGAAGGTCCTAACAAATGAGGAACATTAATGAATGTTCACTGCAAATGCTTTGGAAAATAATCTGTTTTACTTTTTTATCCCTATTTCTTTTTCTTCTTATCATTATTATTACTATTAGTAGTAGCAGCCTAAGCATAGTAGTATCAGTAGTAGTACTACTACAAAAAGTTAATTTTACAACATACATCCTGGTACATTGTGCATGCAACCCAAAACACATGTGCATCTCTGGAGAAAAAAAAAGTATATCAAAATTACCTTGATGGCAGATTCAGCACCCAGGCCTATGTCTATACTCATAGGGGAGACCAAGTTCTTTTCATCCTTTAGTTCTATTTTGATCAGCTGCAGGGGTGTGAGGTCCTGGAGGAGCTCTCGTTGAACAAACCGCCTCAGTAAACTCTTAAAATGGCAAAACAAGCAGTTAGTAATCAAGCTATTTACATACAGATTCATCAAATGCAATCAATTCTATAAAATATTTACAGTGATCATTACCATCAGCAGCTCAGTCAAATCTTTGACCAAGAAGGGCAACACTGGCTCATCGGTTTGGAACTTTGTCAAGAAGGGGTTGAAAGTCCTTGCAATTGCCAGAAAGAACTGGAGTTTTGCAATAATGAAAGGATCTTTTTGTGCTGTTACTATGGTGTCATATGAAGCAGTGCAAGAGACTGGGACCCTCTTTTTCTCTGCAGCATCCACATATGTCTTAATCACTGGCCAAACTTCAACTGCTCTCTCTGCCACAGGAACGTTTTCAACCCATCTATGGCCACAAAATGGTAAGGGAAAGCAGGAGGACCCTGTCAGGCTAGTGAAGTCTTCCCTCCTGGCAGGAACATTATGAAAAAGGAAGTGCATGGCTCGCAGAAGTTTTTCCAACTGCCACATAGTAAAGCCTGCCTTTAAAGCATTGTGGAGGGTGTGAAGTCCACAGCTTCCAACAGTGACAACCTGAGCACCTCCGTAGAGCTCTGCATGCTCTTTCTGGAGAAGATCCACCAACTTGAAATTCACACTGGGGCCATCCATGCCAACTGATAGTAGTTCCCTCATATTCAGTTGTGTAACACATTCCTGTGAATCAACAAAGGAGAAAGTCTGTTAAAAATAATCATTCAGATACAGTAAAATAGATCTCAACATTCACAAAGCTTGGCACTTGGGGCTAAGGAGAAGCATTACTGCATACACATTTGATTTCAAGCATTAGTTGGTATTTTAGCAATGAAATTATTTTGTGTTTTTTCCAACAGCAAAACTTGAGCCAAATATTACATTTCTATAACTATAAGGTTATTGAACTTAGCAAAACACTAAAAACGTTTTTGTTTTTGTACTTTGGAGCTATACCCCACAGATAAAAAAAACCAGATAGGCCTACAGCTTTCATTCAAGTGACTGCAGGCATTTGGCCAATTTAATCCTTTTGTGTAGCTAACAATAAGTTTGCCAAACATTGTCCTATAACACATAAAATCTTTGTGAATAAATAATTCTTGAAATGAGTGACCACAGGACACCGCCTAGGTAGGCCTATATAGCATAAAGAATATTAACTTACCTTGATGTGATGCAACAAATC